>NW_010965625.1:1965442-1981164 GCF_000463585.1 Tarenaya hassleriana
CGCCCTCATCCGTAATGGAACATGGGAACTTGTACCACCTGACTCTGCTGCAAACAGTGTGGGTTGCAAATGGGTTTTCCGGGTTAAGACCAATCCAGATGGTTCGATTGATCGGTTCAAGGCTCGTTTAGTTGCCAAAGGTTTTCATCAACGTCCAGGTGTGGATTTTCATGATACTTTCAGTCCGGTGGTGAAGCCCACAACCATTCGTTTGGTTCTCAGCCTTGCCGTGACACATCATTGGTCCATTCGGCAACTCGACGTTAATAATGCTTTCCTACAAGGTCGTCTCAATGATGAGGTATTTATGTCTCAACCTCCCGGGTTTGTGGATCGTGATTGTCCAGATTTTGTGTGTAAGCTTCATAAAGCTATATATGGGCTTAAACAAGCTCCTCGCGCTTGGTATTCGGAGCTACGTGGATTTCTACTGGATTACGGCTTTATGAACTCCCTTGTCGATGCATCTCTTTTCTTCCGCCGCAACAATGATGTCATTCTCTTAGTTCTCGTCTATGTTGATGACCTTATTGTCACCGGCAACAATTTGGATCACATTCAGTCATTCATCTCCTCGCTTGGAGCTCGGTTCTCCATTAAAGATCTTGGTAATCTGTCATTCTTCCTTGGAGTGGAAGTGACACGTACATCTAAGGGATTATTCATCAGCCAACGCAAATACATTAATGACTTGCTTACTCGCACCAAGATGTCGTATTCCAAGGCAGTGGCAACGCCAATGGCATCCACTTCTCGGCTAACCCTTCAGTCGGGATCTTTACTCTCAGATCCATCCGACTTTCGTACGGTGATCGGTAGCCTTCAGTATCTTTCCTTGACGAGACCGGATGTTTGTTTTGCCGTAAACAAGCTATCTCAATTTATGCATGCTCCAACGGACGAGCATTGGCTTGCGGCCAAACGTGTCCTTCGATACTTGAGTGGCACTTGTGAGGCTGGAATTTTCTTTGCTGCGACTAATTCTCGGTCTCTTCATGCCTTTAGTGATGCCGATTGGGCTGGTGATCCTGGTGACTTCAAGTCTACCGGCGCATATGTTATATACCTTGGCAAGCATCATGTTTCATGGTCCTCCAAGAAGCTTCCTGGTCATTCCCGATCTTTGACTGAGGCTGAATATCGTTCGGTCGCTAATACATCAGCTGAGCTTCGATGGATCGTCACCTTACTCTCCGAACTCGGAATCTCTCTACCGTCGACTCCTACAATCTACTGTGATAATGTTGGAGCTACCTATCTTAGCTCGAACCCGGTGTTCCATTCTCGCATGAAGCATCTGGCTCTTGATTATCTGTTTGTTCGTAGTCAAGTGACGGATGGTTCTCTTCGAGTTATTCACGTTTCATCAAAGGATCAACTTGCTGATGCATTGACCAAACCTCTTGCTCGGGCTTCTTTCCATGACCTCTGTATCAAGATTGGACTCACCTCCGGCGCTCCATCTTGAGGGGGCGTGTTAGACCATATTTATGATGGTTGTGACTTTCACATCATGGGAACAACATTCTTCCTCTAGGGAATATCTTCTTCATATTTATGATATTTGTAAATACCATGTTATGCAAACTTCAAAGCATACTTGTACAAGTATATATATGTGTACAATCTGTTGAATAAAATTCATTCGAACGTTTACATTTTCAATCGCGATAAGCCCAGATGCCATTTGTCGTATAAAGAGAAGGTATGCAATAAGAAGTTCATATAGATGATAGCTTGATCATTGCGATTTTGAAGCTATGGGTTTGCGACAATAAGAAGAATCTATATATATATAAAATGCATATATATATTTACATACAGATAAACAATAGTACAAGACGGAGATTTCGGTGTTCCTTCTTATGCATTGAGGTGAAACGGTTCTTCTCCCTCTATTAATTAATTTTGCCAACTTATAACGGATGGTATTGTTATTATTATTATGGTAACGTATGTCATAACAACAGTAATTGTCCACTATGGCTAATGGTTAATGGCCTAAGAAACGAATATTGATTTTCTTTTCTTTTTAAATAATAATATATTGATATATAGAAGGTTTTTTGTTTATTTTTGTTATAATTATTTATATTTATTTTACTAAATATTCTAATGAAAAATCTTTATTATCCCATTAATTAAGAAACGGTGGCTCTTTGGAAACTTTAATGTGTTGTATGTTCATAATTATAATACAATAATAATTGGATTTATTAGTAGTAACCAATAAAATTTATTAACAATTGATAGTCATTTATATTATTTTATATAAGATTTAATGAACCAATGAAAAATTAAAAAACATCCATGTAGGATGCTGAGGTGGCTTCACCAGAATCCTCCAAATCCAATTTTTATATATATAGATTTCGAACATCATAATTTTTAGAATATATAACCAAATCATACGTTCAATATATCAATAGAAAGATAATTTCGATATTTTCACATAAACACTAATAACGTGCAATTTTGATAACGGTACAAAAAATATTATCAAAATAATATCATTATATTAATATAATTTTCAAATCAGAAAACCAAATACGAACCCATGATGAACCGTATTTTCTTAATAATATTATTCTCTATCCGACCTACTATTAAATGAAATATATTTTCTCAAGATAGGAGAGACATACCTAACCGCAACATTGGTACTTCAAATTTTGATGTCTCATCAAACTTAAAGGGCGATTTGAATATAAAAAGATTTTGTTTTTTTATTTAATGAGTGTTTGTTGTTGTTGTTGTTTTTTGTGTTTAAAACATGAAAACAATCCTCCTATTTATAGGGTTGAAAAATTATGGAACATCAAAGTCATAAATATATGTAACATTAAAGCCATAAATATTTATGTTTTTAAAACGTGGAGGTTTGGAGAATTTTAGAAAACTTACCCAAAATATCTTCATTCATTTAATTAAAAAAAACTCCAACATAACCATTGTTTCTCGTACATTTTTTTTTAGTAATGGTAAATATTATATATGTAAATGACCGTACAAAAGAGATTACCAAAAGGATATTAGAATTCATAATTAGAATTCATAATAATAAACGAGAATAATAAACTAAAAAAGATTGAAAGTTAAACAGTAAATGATTGGAAAGTGAACACTAGAAATGGTATGCAACGTGGGTCGCAAGTGTTAGATGTTGGATAGTAAGAGATACTAAAGTCTACCTTTTCTCTTTCGAGCTTTTCTCGTACATTTGTTCATGTGTGAGTTCGGTCTTGTATTTGTGATTATATGAATTCTGTATAATTTACGGTATACTTGTCATATATCACTACAAAAAAACAGTTATATAGCGACGGAAAAATCCGTCGCAAATACAAAGGAAATCCGTCGCAATTAAGAATTTGCGACGGACTTATTTCCGTCGCTATAGCGCTGTCGCAAACGTATAACGGTCGTTAATCCATCGCATTTTTGCGACGGAAGGAATCTGCGTTTTGCGACGGAATTTTTTCCGTCATATTCCGTCGCAAATATTTTAAAATTTTAAAAAAATATATATATAAAAAAACTATATACTATATATACACGTACATATATACATTTTCACATACACATACACCTATATACACATACATCCATACACAAACATTACACACATACAAATATATATACACATACATACATATATATATACATATATTTTCATATACACATATTCATATATACACAAACACACATACACATTCACACATATACACATATACACATACATAAATACTCATACATATATACATTTCACAAACACATACACATACACATAAACACACACATATACACATATATTCATATACACATACAATCACATATATATACACATACATATTCACATTCACATATATACACATACACATACATAAACACACACATACACATTCACACATATATACACATTCACTTACACACACATATATATACACATTCACACACAAACATACATACATACATACATACATACAATACACACACATTAACAACGCATAAACATACATACACACAAAATATACATACACATATATAATCCATATATAATCCATATATACATATTCACACTCATATACATATACACATACCTTGATATATCTTGGAGATATCTTGGAGGAAAACAACGTTGGAAAAAAATTGGAGAAGATTAAGATTTTTTTTTGGAAACTTCAAAGTCTGAAGAAAGAAGACGAAGTCGGTGCTTTTATTTCGTGTTGCGACGGAAATTACCGTCGCAATCCGTCGCAAAACGAAATAAAAACCGCGAAAATTTGAAAATTTTCATCAAAAATAACGAAATAAATGAAATTAGTATTTGCGACGGAAATTTTTGTCGCCATCCGTCGCAAAACGAAATAAAAACCGCGAAAATTTGAAAATTTTCATCGAAAATAACGAAATAAATGAAATTAGTATTTGCGACGGAAATTTCCGTCGCAAATCCGTAGCTACTTCTGAAAAATAAATAAATTAAATTAAAAAAAATTAAAATTAGCATTTGCTACGGAAATTTCCGTCGCAAATAATGTTTGTTATTATATACCTAAATACTCATATTACCTAAATGCTTATTTTAACCAAAAATATCAAAACTCCAATGGAAACAAAAAAAACTAATATATCCAAACTAATAAAAATTATTAAAACAACTGATTTTTTTTTTCAAATTTAAAAAAAATACAAAGGTATCAGCAAAATATAACCGCGTGTGTATACAAATGCATCATTTGCTCAAAAACATGAGAGACCTCTATATAGACTAGGATTCAAATTTGGTAATAGATCATCTGAATCTACCATTGGTAGAACCATCAGCTCTAGAACTCGAACATAATTTGCTCGAGGGTAACTTGAAGATGGATATATATAGTCCTGTTCTTGAAGGATGGCTCTCTTCTTTCTCATCATGAGACAAATCTCAGGTGTGTCATTTTGTGAGTTCTTGTCTTCAAATAGAATCAACCCTTGTCTGAAAACAGAAAGATTTGTGATGGGCGAAGGTCTATCGATCATATGATCCGACCATTTTTCACCGCCATCCCGAGCAGAGGCAAGAGGCATTTCCTGTCGGTTCATGATCACTATTACATCAACTGAACAGACAAATGTTTCCTCCAACCCAGAGAAAGCTTGTGCGCCAAAAATTTCCGTCGCAAATTTTCGACGGATTTTACGACTATTTGAGACGTAAAATTTTTTTCCGCATTCCGTCGCTAAACCGTCGTATTCCGTCGTAATTTTGTATGCGATGGAATTTTCCGTCGCAAATTCCGTAGCTATACGAGAATTTTCTTGTAGTTATCGGTCCAAAACAAAATATACTAACGGACTTTAACATCGCAAAAAAAAAAATACTGTCTATTACGTCGTACAAATTTTGCTTTTATAATATACTTTCGTATTATTTTCATCACTAGAGAAAAAAAATATAAGGAACAAAAGTCTAAATAACATGAACTTTAAAGAGTTATGTAAATACACTTTGAAATTTCTACAAAATATATAGAATTTGTAAATATTGTCGTAAACCTACATAAAATTTACAAATGTCTTGTAACCGATGTGAGTTTATGAAAATATTTTTGAAAAGTCTATATATATTTTTTTGTAGAAATTTAAAAGTTCATGTATGTATATGGCAAATCTTGAAAGTTCATACTTTTTAGACTATTGTCCGAAAATATAGATACACGGAGAGTTTGTATTTTATAAAAATCTGTCAAAATCTTAATTATCATATAGATCTCAAAAACCTAATTTACGGAGGAAATAATCAAAATTATAGTCTTGTTATATACAATAATATTATTATTTTGTTAAGAAACAAGTTCACAACGGTATATTTAAATAAAACAAAGGTATTATATTAATTCTTCGACCGTTCTACAAAAGATATTGCTACCGTCAATTTTAGGCATTAATATTCTAATAGAGGTTGACGTGTTCTAATGATATAAGCGGAAACTCCTTACATTTGACTTTAAATTTTTATAGTGAAGAATCGGCCATACAAACATAAATTATATAAGGAACTTACAAAAAATATGCATCAAAATGATATATATAATTCAACGTGTAAATACATTAAACTTTCCATATTTTACCAAATAGTTTTTCAATCATAAATAAATGCATGTCAAGAGATAAAGCGCAGTACCATATATATTCTACATGAACATAAAATAATATTTTATACATTATTCTGATTAATTAAAAACAATATATATATATGATAATATAGATCTATATATTAATCTATGTATATGTTTTTGTTTTGATATATATATATAACTTTGGATTTTTTGGGTAACTTCAGTCATTTCTCTGCATGACCCCGGTGCGCCATATTTCAATATTTCACCAAAATCAATGCAACTTTGCATATTTCATTGCGTTACAAAATATCAATATATATTTTTTCCATTTCTTTGAATAATTTAACCAACTTGATTCAAATTGATCATACTTATATCATTTAAATTCTTTTATATATCTTAGAAATTATAATACAATACACTACATTTATTGTCTGAATATCGATTGATTATTATTTTTGCAAGAATAAGGTATATCGTTCAAAAAGGGATTATATTAATTCTTCGACCGTTCTACAAAGTTACGCTGACACTCCTTACATTTGACCTTATATCTTATGCGAAGAATCGGTCATACAGCCACAAAATTATATAACAAAAGTGACATAAACCTACATCAATTAGGCATCAAATATTTTTCCATTCACAAAAAAAATGATATACCATGAGATAAAATGACATACCATCTACATCAATACTATAATAATATTTAAAACATTTTTATTTTAATTAAAAACTATATATGTAAACAGACGTTTGTATACACCTATAAGTGATTATATAAATATATATATATACTGTTTATATATATTTATTTTGTTTTAATTTGTTTATTTATTCTTATTCGGTAATGATTTTTATTTAAAAATAAATAGAAATTGTTTTCCTATATTTTGGGAGGGGACATCATACATGGTAATTACCTAATCGAGGCCTCGGAGACGTGTAGTTGGAAGGCTAGGTAAACTTCCCTATTATTAGAAAAACTGCTTTCATAATTATATATACATACATATATATATGTATGTATATGTCAATGCAAATTTGCATATTCCATTTTTGTGGTATAAATACATCAAAACTAATTTACTTTCAATTCCTTTAAATAATCAACTTTTGTTATAATTTTTACCAACTCTAATTGACCGTATTGATATCGTTTGAATGATTTCACAAAAACTCAGAAATTATAACACGTAATGCACCAAATTCATGTATTAAACATATAAATATATATACATACGTTTATATACACCTATACATATATATACATACCAATTTCACATATATACACATGTGTGTATATACACTTATACATATATATACATGTATATATATGATACGAATATATCACCAATTATATCAGCTTAATTTTTATTTGGTTTGATTTAGTTTGATTGTTTCTGATTGTTTGATTCGGGTTTGTTTACTTCTTTTTATGACAGAAAAATACTTCGATAAGTATAATATCAATATATAGACACATATACACAAACAAAGATAGGCATGCAAATTTATTTTATATAAACGTATTGTTTTGACCTGCATATCCAGCACCTGTGTCGCCCAGCATATAAGGGCATGATGACTTGACGTAGGGTGTTAATTTGGGCTCGAGGTCCGAAGCGTGACCCGGTCCATCTCGAAAAATAGCGGACTTCGGATCGAAGTTTCTTAGTCCAAAAAAATCGAGCTTTCGGACCGGATTCAGATCGGGCTTTGTGCTCGAGTAGGGCCGGCCCGAAAGCCCAAAAATTAAAGAAAAAAATAATATTTATAAAGGAAGGTCCGCGGTCCGGCCCGACCCGACCCGAGCCCAGAATGCATAAGGTCGGACTTCGGGTTTAATTATATAGGCCCGAAAAAATCGGGTTGGCCCAAACCCGAGTCCAAAACTTCTGAGCCGAGTGTAGACTCGGACCGGATCGGGCCGGACCCGCCCGATTGATACCCCTAACTTGATGTCATCCTCATCTTCCTCCGGCTTCTCACCGACAGTCTGTTCAGGTTCCGAACTCAACAGTGTCAACTAAATACGAGGGTTGCGCTCGTTGCGGGACTTAACCCAATACCTTACGACACGAGTTGACGACAGCCATGCACCACCAATTCATATTTTCTATGGCTAAGGCATAGTCTTTTTTCTCAAAAATAAAAAACTCGTTGGCGCCAAGCGTAAGGGAATGTTATACGTTTGGTAATTACGAACAAATATTAATCCGTTCTCCGAAAAAATTACTTAAAAAAAATGGGTCCACAGTTCCAATGCAATAAAGTTACATAGTATCTATTTTTAGGTTGATAAAGGAATATTTTCATGGGTTTGCTTTGGTTTCGTGTTCTCATATATATATATATATATATAGATTGCTTCGAACCTTTAGTAATTTCATGTCCTTAATTGACCTGGTGCGTCATACGTCACTATATAAAAAAGTCAATGAAAGTTGCATATATCATTGCGGTATAAATACATCAACATGTAATTTTTTAAATTTCTATTTAGCAGCATTATTTATTGTTAAATATAAATGATAAATACACGAACCAGAAAATATTAGAAAAATGATGAATTATCTAAAATTTATTTAATTTTTTTACTACCTTACTGACGTTAATAGTTTAACCCAATATCACAATTGGATTGGAGTTGATGTGGTTCACCGAAATTTTGATGTAAATAAATCTCATTTCACTGTCAGATTAGCGAAGAAATGTCACATCAAAGGAAGGATTACCAAAGGAGTAAAAATGAAAAAACAAATTGTATATGTATACTTATATAATATATATATATATAGGTTGATACAGATGTCATAGATAAGTATATACATATATACATATACGAAAATATGCATCTATAAATATATATATATATATATATGCACATATATTTACGTACATATATATATAAACGTAACATACATATACACATTGATATATATATATATATATTTGTATATTTATATGTATGTATTCACATTTTTTTTTGATACATTGGGAACCTCGGCTGCTACCATCCGGGCGCGCTGACCGAGTAAACACAAGCCCACACGCACGAGCCTGCAACACACGCGTGGGAGGTGAATCAGCCGTAACTGACAGGCGATAGATGCGTTAGCAAGGAGTCGAACGTATGTATTCACACTTATACACGTATATATAAACATATAAACATACATGCATACAGACTTATATATTTACCTATATATGTATATGTGTGTATAAATGTATATATATGTTGTACAAAAATATGCGGATATGCATGTGTTATGTATTTGTGTATGTATGTATATATATATGTGTATACATGTGTATAAATATGTCTATATATAGCTTTTGTATTTTTGTATATGTGTGTATAAGTATCTATATGTGTAAAGGTGTCTGTATATATATAAATACATATGCATGTGTAAATGTTTTGTTTTTTTATTTTTGTAACGATTACTTCTTATGACGATTTTTTTCTTGTTGTTGATGTGCATGGGAGCTTCGACAAGCTATTTCAATTTTCGTCATTACAGTCCGATAAATTTATTGGTAACCATAAGAAATTTTAACCACTTTCAAGTAATTTGTATTTTTAATTTGTTTATTTATCTACGTACCATTTTTAAAAAATTTATAATGTTTGACCGACGTATTTCTAACAGATCCGATTGATATGGTTTGAATGGTTTTCATAAAACTCAGAAATAATAAAACGTAATACACCTATACTATATTAATTAAACCAAGTGTCTTAAAGTTGACATACCAAATTGTGAAAAAAAAAATTATGATTTCTTTCCCAATTTTCTTTTTGCATTTGGTTTAGCTGTTATATAAACCCTAAACCGAAAGACTTTGGTATTAAAAAAAACAAAACAAAATTTATTGAAGAAATGGATCTCCTACTCCCACACCCATCAAACTCAGCACCACTCACCGTCCTCGGCTTCTTGGAACGAGCCGCTACCGCCTATGGAGACTCCCCCTCCATCGTCCACACCGCCACTCCGACAACATGGTCGGAGACCTACCGTCGGTGCCTCCGCATGCGCTCCTCCGTCTCCTCCACCGCCGCTATCCAAAAAGGCCAAGTAGTCTCCGTCGTCGGTCCCAACGTCCCATCGGTCTACGAGCTCCAATTCGCCGTCCCGATGTCCGGCGCTATCCTCAATAACATCAACCCCCGCCTGGACGCCAACGCCCTCTCCGTCCTCCTCGACCATAGCGGATCCAAGCTTGTGTTCGTCGACCACAAATCCAAACCTCTCGTCCTCGAAGCCGTCGAGATATTACGCAAGAAGGGGGGGAGGGCGCCACTTCTCGTCCTCCTCCACGACGATGACGACGGGAACGCAAAGTTGGATGACGAGAATTTCATCGGCACGTACGAGGGCTTGATGGAGTCAGGAGATCCGAGTTTCAAATGGGTTCGACCCAGGAACGAACAGGAACCGATGGTGCTCAACTACACCTCCGGCACGACCTCTTCTCCGAAGGGAGTATTGCTTAGTCACAGAGCGGCTTACATAAATACTATAAGTTCATTGATAGACTGGTCCGTACCGAACCGACCGGTATACCTCTGGACCTTACCAATATTCCACGCAAACGGGTGGACCTACACGTGGGGAATGGCGGCCGTAGGAGGGAAGAACGTCTGCATGCGTAGGCCCGATGTATCACAAGAGGTCTTCGATTTGATGGAGAAGCACGACGTGACCCACATGTGTGCCGCGCCTGAGCTACTAAACAGGCTTGTGATTCATCGGAAGGAGAGACCGCTCAAGAAACCGGTTCGGGTGATGACCGGAGGTTCCTCACCGAAGAAAATCTCGGAATACGAATCACTCGGTTTTGATGTGAGTCATGGGTATGGTATGACGGAGGTCGGAGGAATGATGACGTCATGCGCGTGGAAGCCCGAGTGGAACGTCCTAGACGCGATGGAAAGAGCTCGACTGAAGTCGAGACAAGGAGTCCGTACTCTAGGAATTTCGGAAGTCGACGTGATCGACCCAGAGACAGGGGAGAGCCTGAAACACGACGGGGTTTCACAGGGAGAAATCGTTGTTCGTGGAATGGGCATGATGCTTGGTTACTACAAGAACCCTGAAGGTACAGCCGAATGCATGAAGAGCGACGGTTGGTTCTACACGGGCGACCTTGGGGTGATACACGAGGACAACTACATTGAGATCAAGGGCCGATCCAAGGACGTGATCATATGCGGGGGAGAGAACATCAACAGCATCGAGGTCGAGACCGTGTTGTGCATGCATCCAAACGTGAAGGAAGCCGCGGTGGTCGCTAGGCCCGACAGCTTTTGGGGAGAGGTTGCGTACGCGTTCGTGTGCTTGAAGGACGGTCGTGGCGGGAAGGTGAATGAGAAGGAGATAAGGGACCACTGTAAGGAGAAGTTGCCCTCGTATATGGTTCCAAGGGACGTGGAGTTCGTGGAGGATCTTCCCAAGACCGCCACGGGAAAGATCCAAAAGTTTATACTCCGAGAGAAATGGCTTAAATAAATCGTTATCATTTTTAAATCTAAATGTTGATACGACGTATCGATATCGCATGTGTCACATCAATACTTTGATTATATATAACACGTCATTATTCACATATTTCTATGATGAGTTTAAAAATGATAAATATTATAAAGTTTGATTTATTTATAACTCAAGAATCAAATTGAGATTTTATTTGGTAAAATACAAAGTTTAAATTTTATTTTGTGAAAATTGACTAGTTCAGATATTTTTTTATTTTTTCCAATTTTTAATCTATTTTTTTTTTCTATGTTTATAAATTTATATATGCATTATAATCTATGTTTATAAATCAAATTACTTTAATTTACATATATTTTCCAAAAAAATATGTTAGATTATTATATTTATTATTATTATTATTATTATTATTATTATTATTATTATTATTATTATTATTATTTTATTATTATTATTATTATTATTATTATCTTCTATGTTTATTTTAATAATAAAATGTAATATTAATAATAAAATCTAACATATATTTTATTTAATTGGTTTCCATGGGTCACATTCGTTAATTTGGGGCAAACATGTTAGACTTATTACTTGTTCATTTTCTAAAAATATATATATGTTAGATTTTAATTCACATTCGGTCGGTAATTTCATCTATCCATATATTCGCACCCATTTTGCTGATTTGCTGTGAGTAGAAATAAAATAAATACATCATAAGTCATTTATTTTTATTTATTATTGAGCGTAGTGAATAAAATATTTGAAATGTATACCTAAAATATTGTTTCCCATTTAAATAAATGCATACCAAATCAAACCAAACCAAACGACAGTCAATTCAAAGAAATGACATCTATAGCATTACCATGCCAATATAAAAAAAATTTCATAAATAGGATCTTTAATCAATTCAATTCAAATCAATATAAATAGGGGTTCCCATATCGACCATACCATAACATAACAACAAAAAAGTGTAATTTCATATCAATTAAAAAGGAACAGAAACCCTTAGAAATCCATAGTCAATAAAAAAAATGACATTTACAGCATGAATCTAGCTATACCATATCAATATAAAAAAATGCATAAATAAGATCTCCTATCAATTCAATTCAAATAAATGAAAAAAGATTCCAATATCAATCATGCCACAAAACCAAAAAGAGTAATTTCACGTGGAACAAAAATCCATAGAAATCACTATACCATATATCCAACTATTAAAATCTATAAATAGACGATTATCGTAGGGCAAAACAAAACAAACCAAAATCAATAAACTATCTCAATTCAAATCTGATTTTGAGTCTAGAGATCATAATAAAAAGAAAATGGCGATCAGGTCGAGTTTGACATGGTTGATCATAGTTTTTGTGGTGACTGCACAAATCATAAAAGGAGACAGTCAAAAGACAAAAGAGGAATGTGCGAAAGAATGCAAGAATGTATGCGAAACTCTGCCGCATGCTTCTTGCGTCTCTTGCGAGACTTCTTGTGAGAGTGGTGGTGCTTCTTTCTTAGATGATCATTCAAGTGAGTTACCTCTCGCTTCTAAAACCTTTACTAATATAATATTAGATGCATAAATAAATAAATCAACGTATTACATATTAAATTAAATTCAATTGTCATACAATACAAAAATGACATTTCCCACACCATTATGAATGTTTGTAAATGAACATTATCATACCACATCATCATCTTTACGTAAATATGTTATAGTGTGTAAATGAATGTAAGGATAAACGTTTCATATATGACACAAAATCATAATTTTGGTGGTGACTGCATAAATTATAGGCAAAGAAATTCAAAAGACAAAGGAAGAGTGTGCGAAAGAATGCAAACGCGTATGTGAAACTTTGCCTCATGCTTCTTGTGTCTCTTGTGAGACTTCTTGTGAAAGTGGTGGTGCTTTACTCTTGGATGATCATTCAAGTGAGTTACCTCTTGTTTCTAAAATCTTTACTAATATATTATTAGATTCTATAAATAAATAAATTAATATATCACCAAATATTAAATTAAGTTCAATTGTCAAACATAAAATTATATGTGGTATTCATAAAATACAAAAGGATAGTTCTCATACACCATTATAAATTCTTGTAAATGAGTATTATATACCACACCACCATCTTTACGTAAATGTTTTATAGTGTATGAATGAATTTGAGAATAAACGTTTCATGATGTATACAACACAAAATCATAACTTTGAAGGTGACTGAATAAATTATAGGCAAAGAAATCCAAAAGACAAAGGAAGAGTGTGCAAAGGAATGCAATCGCGTATGTGAAACTCTGCCTCATGCTTCTTGTGTCTCTTGTGAGACTTCTTGTGAAAGTGGTAGTGCTTTACTCTTGGATGATCATTCAAGTGAGTTACCTCTTGTTTCTAAAATCTTTACTAATATATTATTAGATTCCATAAATAAATAAATTAATATATCACCAAATATTAAATTAAGTTCAATTGTCAAATATAAAATTATATGTGATAGTCATAAAATACAAAAGGATAGTTCTCATACACCATTATAAATGCTTGTAAATGAGTATTATATACCACACCACCATCTTTACGTAAATGTTTCATAGTGTATGAATGAATTTGAGGATAAACGTTTCATGATGTATACGACACAAAATCATAACTTTGACGGTGACTGCATAAATTATAGGAAAAGAAATCCAAAAGACAAAGGAAGAGTGTGCAAAGAAATGCAAGCGCGTATGTGAAACTCTGCCTCATGCTTCTTGCGTCTCTTGTGAAACTTCTTGTGAAAGTTGAAGGATGTAATGCTCTAGGATGATCATACGATATGAGAACTATGTATGATACGATGTATTTATTGGATGAATACATTATTTATTCATTATTTATTTTGCATATTTAATAAATAATGATAATCCCTGGATCGTTACGAACGATCCTAAATTCCTTAGTCGTTTGTCATTGTGGGAACAATGATGAATTAAGACTAACATGAGGCGTGATGGATGATCATGATGATGATCATGTGTATTGGATACGGATCACGGTCATGAGTACTTGTTTGGAACAAGTAACTGGATGACTCGCGTGAGATTGTCTATTGGATATAATCCATGACTTGAATCTCACTTGATGGTTCACTTTAGATCCTCAGACCTGAGATATCTATTGTATCCATCATGACGAGTAATGTACTTTGACTGCGTCAAACGTCATCTTTAACCGGATGATTATAAAGGCGTGGCTCGGGTACATTATGAATCATGTAATGGATAGTAGATAGTCAAGATGGAACTTTGTCCCTCTCAAAAGAGAGAGATATCGCTTGGGCCCGTCGTAGGAGTAGGACTGTAGAAATGTGCGGCCGCACCATAGATGAATGTCATCTATCTCTTACAGTCTACTCGGGATACAACAAAGCATTCGAACTATGAGTTCGATTATGATATCGTGAGACAAAGAGGATCATCGTCGGAGCTATCTCTGGCTTTTCGGTTAGATCACATCTAACTCTTTCCGATACGGGTAAACATAATGTCTTGCTAGAGAACGCTTAAGATTTGTAAAGCGAGATTGGATCTCGTGTTTACTGCCGTATTCGGAGGAGCCTAAAGGGTCACACACATAAGGGATGGATATACACGGACGGGAAAAGATTGGACGGAAAAATTGGATTTTTCCGGGAAATCTGAGTCTGGTCCGGACCGGACCAAGAGTTGGTCCGGCGGACCAGACGAGAACAGTGATCTGGAGACAAGTCCGAAAAATCAGGTCCGGTCTGGAGCTGACCAGGCTTGGTCCGGCGGACCGGCAGGTCAGCCCGGACTCGGACTGATGGTTCGGACTAGTCTGGTCCGGCGGACCAAATGTTGGTCCGGCGGACCAGACAACAGGCGGACTCAGGGTTGGCAGGTCCGGACTCGGCTGGTCCGGCGGACCGGGATCTTGGTCCGCCGGATCGGGCTAACGCGGAGTGTCGGCATTGACGAGTCTTGGTCCGGCTGACCAAGAGTTGGTCAGCCCCGGACCAAGACACTGACAAATCCGAAATCACGTTTTTCTCGCCCTTTTCTTAGTGGAAACAGGTGGGGAACGCGTGAGTTT
>NW_010965625.1:1989151-2013911 GCF_000463585.1 Tarenaya hassleriana
TGGTCCGGCTGACCAAGAGTTGGTCAGCCCCGGACCAAGACGTTGACAAAAGTCAACCCGAGCCATTTTAACGTGCGGTCCGGCGGACCAAGTTCTGGTCCGCCCGGACCAAGCTCCAGAATCATTAACTCGACTTTTTCTTGCCTTTTCTCAAGTGGGAAGCAGGTGGGGATCATAAGGTCGATCATAATTCCGTCCTAGGCCATCTGATGAGCCAGAAGAACTTCTGGAAAACTCTCTCAAGTGTTGAGGAGTGTTCTTGAATCCAAAAGAGAGATTTGATCTCTTAAGTGCTCTAGCAAGCAAGTTTCCAAGTGTTGGAAACCATCCCAAGGGTGTGGACTGCTCAAGAGGGTGTTGGCTGCTTCAACACCTAGCTGTGATCTTCAACCAATCTTCAGATTCGGAATCAAAAGGTTAGTTATACTCTCCAAGAGGTTCTTCACCGAAACCATGGTCCGTGGGCGGTTCAAAATCGTTTTGAACGCCATCTCCGCTGCGCAAGCCCGCGGACCAGACCCGAGACCGGTTGTGAACCGGTGCTCGAGGTCCCAGTGCGACCCATCAAAAGTGGTGGTGCTTCACTTTTCGATGATCATTCAAGTGAGTTACCTCTCGATTCTAAAATCTTTGCTAAAATAATATTAGATTCCTTAAGTAAATAAATTTATGTATCATCAAATATTAAATTAAATTCAATTGTCTAAAACTAAGTTATGTGTGAGATTCATAGAATACAAAAATGACGTTTCTCATACACCATTATGAATATTTGTAAATGAGTATTACATACCACACCATTATCTTTACGTAAATGTTTGATGGTGTGTGAATGAATGTGAGGATAAACGTTTCATGATGTATACGACACAAAATCGTAACTTTGACGGTGACTGCATAAATTATAGGCAAAGAAATTCAAAAGACAAAGGAAGAGTGTGCAAAAGAATGCAATCACGTATGTGAAACTCTGCCTCATGCTTCTTGTGTCTCTTGTGAGACTTCTTGTGAAAGTGGTGGTGCTTCACTTTTCGATAATCATTCAAGTGAGTTAGCTCTCGATTCTAAAATCTTTAGTAATATAATATTAGATTCCTTAATTAAATAAATTAATGTATCATCAAATATTAAATTAAATTCTATTGTCTAACACAAAGTTATGTGTGATATTCATGGAATACAAAAATGGCGTTTCTCATACACCATTATGAATATTTGTAAATGAATATTACATATCACACCATCATCTTTATGTAAATGTTTGATGGTATATGAATGAATGTGAGGATAAACGTTTCATGATGTATACGAAACAAAATCATAACTTTGACGGTGACTGCACAAATTATAGGCAAAGAAATCCAAAAGACAAAGGAAGAGTGTGCAAAGGAATGCAAGCATGTATGTGAAACTCTGCCTCATGCTTCTTGCGTCTCTTGTGAGACTTCTTGTGAAATTGGTGGTGCTTCGCTATTGGATGATGATTCAAGTGAGTTATCTCTCGGTTTTAAAATCTTTGCTAATATAATATTAGATTCCATGAGTAAATAAATAAATGTATCATCAAATATTAAATTAAATTCAATTTGTGGTTCTATTACGGTTGCAGCTAGGGATTGTTATGCGAAATGCTACGATGATAGACAATGTGAAGATCACAAATGCTTTGAGATTTGTCACAAAAAATGCGATGGGCCTACTCCTCCTTCCTCTCTTTTCATTGGGTAATGACAATCTTAGGAAATATATATATATATACATACATACATATATGTGTGTGAACTAATTTGCTGTGACAAATGCAGGGTTCCGATGAATGAATGATAAAAAAAACAAGGTGTCGCTATTACAAGTCTTCCCCATAAACCTTCCAATATTTGTCTTAATAATTTAGAATACTATTTTCCAAAGGTTTGTTGAAGACGTTGTAATATCATTTCATTATGAAACGAAATCAATAAAACTTTATAACATAAGAAAGCATATGGTATCATAATAGTGACTATATATACTTCTTCGTATTTCTATACTTATATATACATGACGAATGGACAAACATACAAGAAAACGTTCAAAAATCGAAAACGTTGTGAGATCTTTAACGTGCCTCCGTTCAAGTGAGTTATATATCTCTTGGTATGATCGAGTAAAGTCATTTAAACTTTATAATATATTAGAAACCATATGCTATCATAATAGTAATTATATATTTCTTTCGCATTTCAATACTTACATATACATGAGTTGTAACATGATGAATATACACCCAATTTGGATAGCTCAACCGGTGAAATGGAAAAGCAAAACGTTTGTCTCGTTCCGAGTTCAAGCCTCAAACTCGGGAGAAGAGCGTAATTCCAATCACATGGCTTGCTCTCGGTTCCGGAATTAGTTTGGGTATCGATCCAGGACAACCGGTTAAAAAAAACATGAGAAATGTATAAACATCCAAGACAACGTTCAAAAACCAAAAACATTGGGACATATTTAACGTTTTCAAGAGTTATTTTCCATTGGCTAGACAATATTTTTGTTATTATTGCTAATCTATTGAATATAAATCTATAATCATATATAGTATTTAAAAAATACTATTGATTGTACAACGAATAGAATTCTTAACAAAAATTAAAAAAAAAAACAAACGTAATTGGAAATATAATCATATATATATATATAAACGCAACAAAAATCTCATTTGAAAGGAAAAAATCCTAAAATATCTCGAATTTGCAAAAAAAATATACAAATAAATATTTAACTTATAAAGATGTCATTTAAACCCCAAACTTAAAACATGTAACTGAATAAAATTTCGAACTTGTAAATTGTTATTCTAATAATCTGTTGACCGATTTGACCACAATTTCAGGCGATCGAAAATCCGTGTTGGTCCCAAAAACTGATGTTAACGTGTCTATGTAACCAATTTTAAATGATTTTTTGCCACATCAGTATTTTTTGGATCAAAAATTAATCCAATTTAAAAATAAATAAATTTAATTTTTAAAATTAGTTACATATACACGTACATCAGCGCCAACGTAGATTTGCATGTTTTTTTTTTCTCATTTGAAATCTTGGACGCATTATTATTTTGATTATTGCTAACCTTCTGAATATAGAGAGAAGCGGGTCTAAGTGACAACAGAAATCGGGCAAACATCAAAAGTAACAAAAAAAAAAAACATGTTGTCGCCTGCTTATCACAAAATCCCATCCGAAGTGAAATACCACAATAAAAAAAAAACTAAACCATTAAGAGTGGACAAAAAAGAATCACTGCAAGAGAAGAGATTCCACATCTTAAGCCACGACCGGAATCTCGGTCTCTGGTACGGGGACTGCAATGGGTTGGTGAACAACCTGCTGCACCGGAATGTTAGCCGGTCCTTCCTCGTCCTTGGGTGCGTGGATGGTGACCTGGTCGGGAAGTGGGGTCTTCGGACCATGCTTCCCCTTCGGATCCCAATCCAACATAATCTTGACCTTGATACCGAGAACACCCTGAAACAACATCACCCGGATATAACGTTACAGATTGAGACAGTTATGAGCGAATTCATGAGGTGTGCCATTGACAGGGGGGGGGAAGAGAAAAAACCTGTCTCAAAAGGACATGTCTGACGGCTGAGTCAATGTAGTCTTTGCATGGCTGACCAGAGGAGATCATGTATCCGTCTTTGAACTTCATTGATTTGGCACGTTGAGCTCTAAGCTTTCCGCTGACAATCACCTGTCAAATAAAAAATCTGACTTCAGAATGTGATCATCGGAATAAAAGGGTATTTGATGGAACTCGAAAGATAATTGAACGGAAGAGGTGAAAACGCACCTCGCAACCCTTGGCACCGCTCTCCATGACAAATCTCAAGACACCATAGCAAGCCCTATATCAATAATGATTAAGGAACGGACAAAATCAGACCAGTACTAAGGTTTTAATTGATCAAATCATAGGACTGAAAGCCTTAAAATTTAAAGCACAAAACATCAGACACACATTCAGGCAAAAAAGAACAATAAGACACAGGATTTAATCATCCAACTACAGCATGATCTAAGATTTAGAACCATGACTTGCGAACAAAAAACATACATTAATCAAATTACAGTGTGCCCTCTGTATTGTTACAGCATGAAAGAAAAGACTTTCATACGAATGATGGCAAAGGAAGGGCTTATATCAATGTTGTCATCTTCCGACACAAAATCGGTACAGCAGCAACCTATTTGCTTTATAGATGACATAAACAATGAATCTCGATGCATAAAAACATACATTGGAGCATATTCACTGGAGACACAAAGCCAGACTGACAAAATCCAACTCAGTATGTTCACTCACTGGTTCTCCAACACAAACCACATGCAAATTTTAAGAGGGTATAGATAACACCTGACAATACGATTTGTGTCATGGGTGGACATTTACCGAGATGAAACAAGTAATGCACAAACACATTCATCAGATTAAACAATGTCCCCTCCATAGAGCTACAGCATGAAAGAAAACGCTTTCACCATAACTATGCCATGGAGGAGCTGATACTAATGTTGTCACCTTCCGACACAAAATTGGTGTTGCAGTAACCCATTTGCTTTGTAGATGACCCAACAAACGATCTTTCATGACTAAAGCCACAGTCAAATTGGACGTGACAGGAAAAACTCAGAGACCACCAAAAACACTGCTGAGGAATCAGACTAAGTAAAACACTAATTAACACGACAAAAGCAAACACAAACAAGTCGTACCTACGAACAGCAAGACCGCCCAAGAGCTTGTAGCGGAGAGACTCAGCCTGAGCGATGGCACAGAGACCTCTGTTGTTAACTTTCTCAGCATAAAGCTCAACACTGTCCTGAGGGAATCTGAATCTCTTCTGAACAAGGGATGTGAGTTCCCTGATTCTCCTTCCCTTCTCACCTAAATCCCACACACTCAACATTTAATTAGAGAAAACGTCGAACGGATCTCCAGAAATCGGAAAACCCAGATAATTCAAATCAACCAATCATAGATAACTGTACATTGCAAACAACGGCATCGTACGCCAAGGAGCTCGTGCGAAGAATATATCAGGGAAAATGTCAAGGAATTTTACGACGTACCCAGAACGTTTTGGGTACGGGTGGCTCTGATGATGATCTCGGTACGCATTGGAGTAACTCTGACCTCAACACCGGAGTACCCATCTTCGGCCAGCTCTCTGGTCAGAATCTCGTTGAGCTCGGCGAAGAAAACTCCGTCAGCGACGAACTAAAAAAGCCAAATTCACGAGGAGAAAAGTCTCTAAGAATCGAAAATCTATCAAAAACTTTGAACAAAGAGAGATCAAATAACAGATGAACAAAATAGCACTCACCTTCCTCTTCTTGCTGATCTGAGTTGCCATTTTCTAGGGCTTTGGAGAGATCGGTTGACAAAGCGAATGGAATCTGCGGTGGAACGAGAACTCGGAAGGATATTATAAGTGAGAACACGTGATATATATACTCCTAAGGAATTAGGGTTCTTCAGATAAGAAAGGTTTTGTTTGGAAACGGGTGTGAGCCTGACCCTCGTGAGGAAAACAAAACGCAACGTTTCGAAAGTTTTTTTTTTTTGCTTGAAAATATTTTTCGGCTATTTAATGGGCTTTAAATTAATGGCCCGTATATATTTCGGCGTATTTAATATTCTTTAATGGGCCACCCAGTGGAATTTTAGATTAATGGGCCTAGTTTTGAGCTTGGGTGATTTGGGCCTAACTCACAGCACCAAGTTCAGTAAAATTTCTGAAGGTAGGGGCGGGTTTTGGTTCATTTATATTCCAGTTCAGTTATTTTGGTTTTTATATTAATTTTGAATTGGTTTGATTTTATTTCGATTCGGTTTAGTTCGAATTTATTGGTAAAAAACTCATTTCTTTTAAAGAAATTATCAGTTTTTTCGATTCGGTTCGATTTTGTTTGGGTGTATTCGAATTTAGAGAAATAGTAATCGTTCAGTTTTTATGTCAGATTCGGTTTGATTACGGTTATATTTTATTCGGTTCGGTTTAATTGGATTATTCGGTTAATAACCAAAATGATTATCATAATTGAACAAATATAGTTTATTTAAAATTTAAAAAAAAAAACCCAAACTCTAGAAAGTCAAATCTAAATTGAGTCGGAATATATATGAAACTAATTAGTATGAGGACAAATTTTAGTATTAAGGTGATTGTGGGAATTTTAATAAATAGGTTCACAATAACTTTTTTTTGAATCCTTGTGTATTTTTTATTATCGAATGGAGATTCTTTTTAAAAAAAAAAATTATAACAGAAATTAATTTAGCCCGTCACTAGAATCTAACCCCGGATCGTGTAACGAGGAAGTAGAGCACCGACCATTGGGCCATGTCGAATAAACTAGGGTTCCTCCCATTCACGTCCATTATTTTTCACATGTTTTTGTCCAAAATAGGAGTGGACTATATTGGACAAAGAATTTAATCTAAACCCTCGCATCATGAAAATTTAATTATTAGAACCAAAATAAATATTTTTGAATAAATATACTTATTCTGAATAAAAAAACAACTAATAAATTTATCCTCTTCAATATAAAATAGATAAATAATATCCAATATTTTAGGGTATTTTTAAAAGATATATGTAAAGATCCAAAATATAAAAAAAAATACTTTTTTTGTTGTTGTTGTTGTATATATAAGACTAAAATATTTGTAAAAGACTAAATTATTTATAGTACTATATCACGTTTGAAAAAAAAAAAGATAAAGGTAGATACTATTTTTTTTCTTTTTATTAGTTATGGTCACATTAAATAAAAAATAACAATCTTCATAAAAAAATAAAAATAATAATAATAATGATAATGCAAAAATAGAAAATGGTTGCTTTCCGCCGTGATTGGGAGTGGTTGGAACTAAAGACGATAGATAGAACTATAAAAAAGGCAAAGATTCCGATCTCACATGCTATGTTTTGTATTTTTTTTTTTGTCGCATTTTATTAGTTTTTTTTTTGAATTTCTGATTTGGTCCTTTTATTTGGTCCTCCTTTAAAAAAAAAAAAATTTGTGATTTTGTTACCTTCATTCAATAAAATTATTATAGTCCCTAAAATACTCTCATTCTTTTTAAATTCAAGATTTTGCTAATAAATAGTTTTTTCGATGATTTCTATATTATTATTTTTTTGATAACGGAGGACTCCTACCTGCTACCCTTCGGGCGCGCTGACTAGGTAAACCTCCCACCCGAGAGCAGTCTTTGTATATGGATCATATAAACTCAGAAATTACTTCCATCCCCACCAGCCAGGAATCGAAGAATGATTTCTATTATGTTTCAAAGTAATTATTAATTATATTTTAGAAAATAAATATAGAAGGATCGATAAGAAAAGAAATTTGTTTGTATGTCCTTTTCGCAGTGGACACTTTCTCTTTGAGTTATAGTTTCAAATCATATAAATTTCGAATAAAAATTCTGCATTACGATGTAATGATAGAAGTTAGTAAAAACTTAATTCATTATTATTAAATAGCAGAATTTAATGACTATGTATTATCATTAATCTTAGGGTATGAATAGACGAATCATTCTATATAGTGTTAGATGAGAGGTTTAATTAATGTTATAGAATTGGATTGTTGGTCCAAAGTTGTATTGAAATTGTTATAACTATATATACATGTTGATTATAATAGAGATGAGTTATGAAAATATATAAAAAAAAAGACGTGATTTTTTTATATTTTCACATAACATACATCAATATAGATATGCATATAAAAGATAGATGATTCTAAATATATTTTGTTGGTAATCGGATATTTTGAATCCAGACCTAAACTAATTTCGGGATCGATAATAATGTAATTTGGATTATACGTCCATTTCTTAAATATGAGATTTGAATTCAGAACGTGACAGATTTGATGATTCCAAAAACTGAAATGAAGCAAACTCGAATTCGAAATCCTATGCATTTAAAATATTGTTAACGCGTTATGCATTCCAATTTTCCGTAATTATATATATAAATAAAATTGTTAGTTAAGATAATAGGGACAATAAAGAACCTCTATTAACGAATAACGAGTGATGGTGATGATGATTCCTAATGGTCTTCGTTATATAATTTTGTCCTTGACTTGTCTTCAACAACGCTTCTTTTTTTTGTCGTGGAGTGACGATAAAACCCAATAAAGTATTTTTTTCGTTTTTTATTGATTTATTTTTAATTCAGTAAGAGAGTGTGTGTGTGTGTGTGTATATATATATATGACCATGTATTTTTTTTAAGCTTTTCCAATAAAGCCAATTAAGTTCATTTTGCCCATCTTTGCAATACTTTTTGATCTTTTGTCCAATTTTTTTTTATAAAATAAATTGAATTTATTTTTCAAGCCTTCGTTATTCTTTTATCCATAGAGAGATTATCAATATAAATATTTATGTATTATATTAAGTTTAATATGTTAAGACATAAATATTGACTATGACATTGAAACCATTGACTTGTATGTTAAATATCTCTAATGGAGGACGAATTGTATTCCCAATAATAACATTTGCTTAGATTTACTTTTGGTGTATCTATTCACACACAATATATCATTTTAACAAATCATTGGTATTTTGATGCGAGTGATGAGATACATTATCGGTACAAGCAAAATAATCGGAATTTTTTTTTTTATCTAATTAGATTAATTTTGTGTTGTCTATACAAATGTGTCAAAAACTATGTGGATAAAACCTTTTAAGTATCTTTCTAAATTCAAATTTTAATAATTTGTTATAGTATAAATATTTTCTTAAAATTTTCCATCAGCTCGTTATATAGTTTGGTAAATTTAAATATATATATATTGGTTATGATATTGATACATATATAATTATTGCAAAAACCTAAGATGAAGAGGAGACGATGGGTCCCACTAGAAAAGTCACCTGCTCATGTGAGATCCAGACAGCATAGAAGAAGAAAGATTGGACTGCAGTGCAAGTGAGGCTCCTGCATATATATCTCATTTCCTCATTTATTGCAAATTTTTTTACGAATATTTTTATTTTATTTTCATTTTACGATAAGGTTGAGATATTTCATTTTGTTAGATCCTATTAAGCTCGAACATCATGATGATGATACTATCATCATCATCATCATTATAATAAAACTGAGTTATAAAGTGAGGTTTATACATACATATGTTTAATATTTTTTTAAGTATTAAGGCATACTATTCGGACTTAAAATAACTAATATAAAATTGAAAAAATCTGTTGTTTTGCGACAACTCGAACCGTTTACATTTTAAAACATTTGTCACGAAAAAACAATTAGAATAATCGAAATTTAAAGTTCATTCATATGAAAAAGCCATTAGCGATGCAAATATATATATATATCGCTAAATCCAGAATATCCACAGTATTGATCAATAGACATGGAAAAGACGAGCTTTGCATTATCATCCCTCGTGAGGTTTGGCCCATCCTCGGATTCAAATTTTAAGTCATGATGGTTACATTTTTATTTTAATAACTCAAAATATGTGATATATATAATTAATAAATTAAGTACGTAGAGGTGTATGTATATGTATGACATGAACGTGGACAACTGTTCATAGGGCGATTAAAGGATGACAAATAAGGGACATGGGTTTAGGTACACAAAACTAGAAGTGATGTACAATACTTTATGGAAAAAAAAAATGACATTTTATTACTAATGATAATTGTCCGATATTAAGCGTTATTTTTAATAATTAATCGCTTTTTTCTCAACTTTGGACTTGGAGGCATCAAACCGTAACCTTTTTTTTTTTACATTAGAAAGTCAAAATTCTTATGAGGGTTAGAAATTCGAAAATTTTTATATTTCAATCTTGTCATTTAATTGTTTATTTTTTTACAATATTTTATTTGGTCTAAGTTATATTTTATTTCAAAATGCTCATTAACTCAAACCTCTTCCCCAAAAAAAAATATTATTTTTCATCCTTTTATATATTTAATTTGAATTTAAACAGCATAAAATTTGTAAAAATTATATCCAATTCATGTGCATTTATACATTGTTTGATATTATTTCCTCTCACTCAAAGATATCTTTGTGTTCAATGTCTTAAAAATACAAGATACTATACTTCTCTTTATTTCCCAAAAAAAAAATATTATTTTTCATCCTTTTATATATTTACTTTGAATTTAAACAGCATAAAATTTGTAAAAATTATATCCAATTCATGTGCATTTATACATTGTTTGATATTATTTCCTCTCACTCAAAGATATCTTTGTGTTCAATGTCTTAAAAATACAAGATACTATACTTCTCTTTAAATTGGCTCTGCTACCCAACAACAATATTTAATTTGCCTTTAAAATACCATTAAATTTTCAAGTTAGAAAGGCTCATTATTAATTAGGACCTTGACGAAATTGCCAATCTCTTTATCAATTTTACAAGTACAGATGCAGAGAAATCATTAGAATTTTGATTAAATTTTAAATATAAAAAAATTATAAATCACAGAAAGGATAGAAAATTGCACAAAAAAGAAAGGAAACTTTTGGGGAACATTTATTTCTAACATAAATGAGAGAACGAAAAAGATGGGAAGTGAGGATCTAATGGCTGTGAAGACTAAACAGTTCACAAGTACACACACCAATGACGCATGAAGCTACAGAAACTTGACCCCATATGTAAATATTATGATTCTACTTTCCACCCCTCAATTTTGTAATTCTTCTGCATTTACCCACAGTAAAAAAGAATTGACAGAAATGACCCCCAGAATGTCATCAAACAGGCCTGATTCTCTTTTGCCCTGCCTTGCCTCCTGCGCTCGAATCTCCCTCGGACAAAGCGTCCATCGACTTGGAGAAGTTGTTGGAAAGATCGGCGTAAAGATCCGCGACTCTCCTCATGTTATTGTTGAGTTCTCGGATCAGACCGACGTTTCTTCCGAGGTTATCCGGGATCTTGGATTCGTGATTCTTGTTAATCTCATTGATTAGCAGCTTGTTCTGGTCCAAAATGTTCTGAACTTGGACAAAACTCTTCTGAAATGTCTGAAGAATCTTGCCATCAAACTGTGCTCCATTGAACATGTCACCCTCCATTGATAATATATAGATATTCCCTCTAATATCTGTAACCTAAGCATATGATACAAACCCATCATCAATCATATATAGCAAGACTCGTATAATGATTCAAAAGAGGCATGATTAATAACATTTCTTCTTATTATTTTTTTTTAAAAAAAAATGGAGGATAAGAAAGAATATCACAAGTGCACAAACTAAACCAGACAAAGATATATCCAAAGAGGCTTTGTCTTTGTTTAGTCTGCTTTTTTTTGTGCCCATATGAGACAAGAATTGCTGTTGTATATATCATCATGTCTTTCATGATTTTTTATTTTTATTTTACCAAAACTTCTCCTCAAGAAAAAAAAATAAAAATAAAAAAATACAATCAATATAAATAATTGATGAATCAATGATGCAGATCAATATCATTACTTATATAAACCCCATATATGTATGTATGTATGTATTTTGGTGTTGGGTATTGTAATCACTTGTACACGAACTATGATATATGATTCCATGTGCAGACAAAAAAAGCATAGATTATTTCCACAAAAAGGAACTTTTTCTTTGGGTACTGCACATAAATTCACACAAAAGAAAACCACTTTATTTTGGTTGTAATTATGTATGTATACATGTTCATACAGAAGATTTTCATGGTTGTTAGTGCCATACAAAAATAGGAATTCTATGCCTAATAACAATCTTTAATTTGCGACTTTTATAATTTAAATCGGTGGACCGTTTGTTTAAGATAATTTAGACTTTTGGGATTAAACAAAATATAAATAGCAAAAAAAGGGTTTTTTTTTGTTTGCCCTAAGAAGAATCTGAATACCCAAAACTACGCAGTCAATGATGCAGAGACAATGAGCCATTTGTGGGTTCTGCTTCTGCTTCAGACAAACCTCATTACTATTCTCACCCAATAAAACCATGAAAAACTATTACTTTCCTTCCTTTTTTATTTTTATTTTTATTTTAAAAAAAAAATCACATTTTCTAATATTTTAAAAAAAAATGTATTAAACACAAACGCATACATGCCATGTATATGTGTATGTATGTACCCATAAAAAATGGCTGATGGTGATTCCAAACACCGAACTATAATATTTTATCATACGAAACTCGTACTGTTATATTTATTCAATATTTAATGTTTATGAGTTATTTTATATAATATTATGTTACGTTATGTGATAAAAATTGACCTAATTTTCATTTTAAGGGAAAAAAAGAAAACGAGGAAAGGCTGAGAGAACAAATCAGCGAAATCCGAAAATATAAATAAATAAAAACTCGCCAAAAAAAGATAAATATTTATAATAATATATGAGAAACTCATCTGGATTAAATTAAAAATTATGAAATAGAAATTAACAAATATTAGAACACATCAAAAGCTCGGACAGGAACAGAAGAACAAGGAGATGAGATCTTGGATTAAGTTAGAACAATTAAGCAGAGACAATAATCACGACAGAAACAATGGAGACAAAAAAAAAAGGAAAATAATGAAAAAAAAAATTACGATACCTGGAAAAAGTCTCAGGACATTTATACGGTCGGAGAGAGAGGAGAGAGAGAGGCGGGGATCTGCACAGGAAGGAGAGCGAAGATCGCCGATCGGACAGACCGAACCGAATCTCGCGGACAAAAGTTTCGGCTTCAGTTTTTTCTCTCTCTGATTTGATTTTCTCGGAAAATCTGTGTAATTTTCTCGGAGGGAGAGAGAGAGAGAGAGAGAGAATAAGGAGATTTGACAGTCACGCAAAAGAGGACCCTCAGAGAGTGTTTTAAAGATGGAATATATATCCAACCTCTTCTGGTTTTATTTAGATTCGAAACTTTATTACTATTTTCTCCATTATTTTATTTTTCTTTTCAACACATATTTCCGGTATATATACATATTCTACCAGAGATGAGCATTTCGGTACGGTTGTTCGAAATCAAATCTTATTGAACCGAAAAATGTGCTACTTTTTCAAACCGAAGCGTTCAAAATTTTTGAAGGGTATTTTTTAGAAAATCGAATTTTTCATAATCGAACCGAACCAAACCATATTTTAAGAGAATCTGAAAAATTATTTTTTTTAAGAATATCTATATTTTAATGAAAACTATAACCTAAACCAAACCCGACGAAGTAATATAATAACTGATTGATATATATATTTTTGTAAAACTAAAAAATCCGAACCGAACTATCTCTGAATCGAATATCGAAACGTGTACCCTATTTTCTACATTGTTTATTTGAGGCGACGTTTTTAATCAATGGGAATAAAATAATATTACAGATATTCCTTCACTTGAAAAAAGTTTTATTTTTTCAACGTAATCAAGGGGGAATGGAAAAGATATTTTCTTCAATTGGAGAAAAATATATATTAATTATTCTTTTATTACGGAAAACATACATTTTTATGATTTGAAGAAAACTATATTTCTTTTAGAAATTTGATATGTTTGTATGCATTAACATATTAATATATGATGGTTTAAAAACATTTATGCCTTGTCAAATAACTAAAATATTAGTACTTTATTAGTAAATTTTGTTATATATGTTTTTCCATTAAAAAAAGGTTTATAGATATTTTACCATTTTCATTATCATGAATTGTTTTCAATTAATTTTATTGAAACAATATGAATTATTTCTAGATTAAAATATATTTTCCTTGGCGTAAATTTTATTTTGTTTTCAAGTAAAATGATCTTTTTTTTTGGTAAACTAAAATGATCATTTTTCTAACACTCATCCATCATAATCTGATTTTCTAACTGTAATCAGCAATATGCGGAATTAATTTCAATATTTTTGTTCGTACGTTAACCAATTATGTGTGTGCTTATATTTTTATTTATAGACTAGTTTTCTAATATAAATTGCACCACAAAACTCTAAATAATTATATATAACTCGCAATTAATATAAAAACTTTTCGGTTTATGAATAATAATCAAGTTGATTTAGTAAACCATATCATAAAAATCACGAATATAATAATTTACATGCCCCAAAATAATTATTGTATTTTTTTCATATCGATGCTCGTTTATTATAATATATAATGTCGTTGCCATGTTATTGCATGCCATGTATTTTTCTAAGCGTATATATCATATTATTCCATATAATTTTATTGTTTTTATTACAAGATTATATTGAATACTTTTAAAATCCTAAACGCATTTTTTGCATATTACTGCCCCTAGTTAATTCAAAAGTAACCATATGATATAATATAAAAATGTGTAAACTATTTTTTGGTAGAAAATTGTTTTAGGGAAGTTCAAACATGTTCCATAAATTGATAATTGAGGTCTGTAAGGAACTAAATAAACTTATTATTGGTGGTAAAATATAATAATTTGGGATATTTGAATATTTTGTCCAACTTTTTTGTATGAAGTTAAGAACGAGTGCATGTATGTGTAAGTAATATTAAAAATTATATAATTTTGTGAATATATAGGATTGGTTCATTAAGTTATATATTCTTATGAGTTTTATATAGTTCGATCCTTGTTGTGGTTGAATAACCAAAATATAAAATAGAACTCCCTATTGGTGCTCCAGTGCTGGAGATGTGACAAAAGTTATTTTAAGAATTAAGTGTCTCGAAGGCCCAAAAACTTCCTAATTATTAAAAAAAATCCAAATATAAATATATCCTATGACCAATTTTGATTTATTATTTATAGAATTTTATGGCTTTTTTTAAATATTTATTCAATTAAACTACTGGTCAAATATATCGGCCCAAATTTTGGTCTAAGACTTCAAAATTAGCTGGCTTATTAAGAATATTAAAAAATCTAAGATTTTTATTAGTAAATACATACGCTATTTTATACCGATGTAATTTCGTTGAAATGTGCAAAATCATTACATTATTTCACTATAATTTCGTTGAAATGCACAAAATCATTGTATTATTTTACTATTTTATCATTCTATTATATTACATTACCAATTAAATTAGTGACAACTCTTTTTACAAAAATTATCTTTAGTTTCAGAAGTAGAAGAGATTCACGCAAAAAAAAACAATCAAGATTTGAAAATATATATATTTTTAAATTAATCGAAATACCATACGCGCAAGTGGCATTACAAAATAGAACCAATAGAAAAATAAATTTAAATATACTTGAACAGAAAAATATAAATTCTGATTCACTTTATAACTAAAGCAGCAAAGTTGAAAAACATCTTGGAAATTGACAAAGAAGGAGGAGACAGTTTATACTTGGGATTACTAGAACAATTTGGGAGATCAAAAAGCAATTTATTTGCTTATATAAAAGATCGCCTACAAAGCCGCGTTAATGGGTAGTATGAACGATTTTTATCCCAAGGTGGGAAAGAGGTACTGCTTAAGTCTGTGGCTATGGCAATGCCTACATATGCTATGTCGTGCTTTAAACTACCGAAAGATATTTGTAAGAAATTAAGTAGTGTATGTTCACGATTCTGGTGGAGCAAATCAAGCGATTCAAAAGATATCCATTGGCTTTCATGGGACAAAGTTTGTCGTCACAAGAAAGATGGAGGAATCGGGTTTAGAGATTTTGAGAGCTATAACATAGCATTATTGGCTAAACAAATATGGAGACTCCTTCAAATGCCAGAATCTTTGCTTACTCGATTATATCGTGGTATATATTTTGTGAATGGGAATGTTCTTAATGCATCTCTTGGTAAGCGACCTTCATATGGATGGCGAAGTATTTGGTCGGCAAGATTCTTGATACTGCGAGGGTTAAAACGAGGTATTGGCTCGGGGTCACAAACAAATGCATGGATGGAGCCTTGGATTATGGATTATAAACCACGTGCAGGTCAAGGACCGGGAAGATTAGTGCGTCCGAATCTTAAGGTGTCTGAACTAGTTGATGAAAATGGCAATTGGAAGGAAGATATTTTAGTCTCTTTGTTTAATCAAAGAGATGTAGAAATAATTTTGAAGATATGTCCGCCAAACCGTGTTTGTCAGGATGTCTATAGTTGGATCTTTACAAGACATGGATCGTATTCGGTTCGATCAGGATATTGGATAATGGAGAAAGTATTAAAAAAGGAGAACAAAGAAAATGCAGTGGAAGAACCTAGCTTCAACGATCTCTTGTCAAAAGTATGAAAGTTATCTATACCGACCAAAATTAAGGTCTTCCTGTGGAAGACTATCCATGGATATCTGTCCGTGCAATCACGTTTGATGACACGATTGATTACAAAAGAATCACATTGTGTGATATGTAACTGTGCCGAGGAAACCATTAATCATGTTTTATTTGAGTGTCCTATTGCTAAGCAAGTCTGGCATATGGGAATTTCTTTTGGAAATGATGATGGTTTTCCGTTTAGTTCGATTTATGCCAACATAGACTGGCTTTTCGCTCTAAGAAAAGGTACAGAACGTGAAGCTCGTAATTTTTTTATGTTTCCTTGGTATCTCTGGCGGATATGGAAGAACCGCAACGCACATATTTTTAATCAAAAAGAATATCGACCATTTGAGACAGTGGCAAAAATTAACGAAGACTATGCGGAGTGGCGAGCTACCACAGAGTGTAATGAAACACAAATAAATCATACAAGTCAGGAAATTATCCCGTGGATAAATCCCCCGATGGGTATGGTGAAATGCAATGTGGATGGATCGTGGAAAGCTCAAGATGATTTTTGTGGTATGAGATTGTTACTAAGAGATCATGAGGGTAAAGTTATTTGTTGGGGTGCCCGAGCAATACGGGTTCCTGAATCCCCTATGGAGGTAGAATTTTTCGGACTACTATGAGCGATGAAATGCATATTACAAAGAGGTTGTAGGGCTATGCGATTGGAGATGGATGCGAAAGAAGCTGTAGAAGAGATCAATAACAACAAGAAGTCGTTAAGTTGGCAGAGATATACTCAAGAAATTGAAGTGCTTTGGGAGAGGTTTCCGAGCATCAGTTTGACTCATATACAAAGGACTAGTAATTCTCCGACTGATGCGATTGCGAAATTTGCGTTGAATCGTAAATCTCTTTTTGTCTTATATTCAAACTCCTCCCCTGCGTGGTTTTCTCGAATTGTAGCGAAGGATTGTCCTTCAACTTATTAATTTAATCTATTAATTTTTGTGAAAAAAACTAAAGCAGCAAATATGTCATGACAGTAGTAAATACAATTTTTTCCATGGGAAATGGGTCATCATGTGTATCAATTTAGTAGTAATACACATATAAATAAAGTCCTTAATATTAAAAAAAAAATAAACCATTTTTGTGAAAATGTTTTTTTTTTTCTTACAAAAAAACAAAATAAAATATTTTTCACGAAAATAAACTCTCTAAAAATAAATAAACAAAACAACAAAAAATGAAAATATCGGTCTCTGTGTGTGTGGCCACTGGATCCTCGGTTCGGCCGAGCATGTGAGACAATGAATATTTAATTATCTCGCGACGGCCGTTCTCATCCACTAACATCTTGACACGTGTGAAACGAGTCGACGTGAAACCCAATCGCCGACATGCGCGTGGCGCTGTGGTAGGGTTTTTTTTTTATTCTACCGATAACGGAGGGAGAGGCAGAGATCACACCTTCCCCCATCGTCAGGACACGCTGTCCAACGATGATGTGTGGGACCCATCTTCCTTTCTATTAGATTTTTCATTTTTTTTTCTTTTATCTATTCAATCGTTTTTTCCACTCTTATTGTCGTTATTACTAGGGTGGTCATTTCGGTTATTAACCGAATAATCGAGCTGAACCGAACCGAATAAGATATAACCGAATCCGAACCGAACCCGACATCAAAACCGAATGGTTATGATTTCCTTAAACCCGAAAAACCGAAACCGAAATCGAACCGAACAGAATAAAAAATAACCGAAAAAACCGAGAGAATAACCGACAATTTCTTTGGAAAATTGAACTTTTTACCAAAACCGAACCGAACCCGAACCGAAAAATAACCGAACCGAACTGAACCGAAATTTATATAATAACCGAATGGTTATAGTTTTTCTATAACCGAAATAACCGAACCCGAATATAACCGAACCGAACCCGAACCGAAACCCGAATTGGCCACCCCTAGTTATTACCCAATTAATAAAACAGTTTTTAAAAATCTTAACTATATTAAAATGTTATTTCTAAATTTGATACAGTCGAAAAAAACTGTGGTCCATTGGGTATTATTTTTATTTTTATATTAAAACCGGTAATTTAAATTTTATCTAATAATTTTGTAATGCTATACGTAATTAAGTTGACACTCTGTCACATATGTATAAACATAAATTATCATTATATTATGATATGATATTGCTATTACTATGTGTGAATCTTTAAACATGGGCCGATTGTTTAAGACATATTTATTTTCCTTCAAATTTTTTCTACATAAATAATTCTGATTAATATTTATGAAATAATGCTTAGTTTTCCGCTAGTTTTAAATTCCTTTATGTAAACCAACATTTCCAAATCCCATGATTACAAAAATACATTTGTACTCTTTTTGTATTTGTACTACATTCATGATTGAAATTTTTATTTTAAAGTTGAAGTCTTATATAAGATTAACATTAATATATATTATATAATTTCTAAAAAATATCCATCTTATATATAATTATAGTTTTCCTTATTAAATTACAAAAATGGAATTAATCGTATCGAATTTGAATGGACTGTAACATTTGTTGAAGAAACCAACTCCAAAATAGTCAAAGTTCGAATCTAAGATTTATATTACATGGAACAATCAACAGCACGAAATTTTTTGATAATTTTTTCTATGTTTTTTTTTGGTTATTTTTTTATGTTATACATTATATAATTCCTAAAAAAAATTCATCAAAACTTTAATATCTTATTCGTTTCAATACATATCTTTCCTTTCACCTCATGGCGTAGTTCTTAGAGATTATAATTATATTCGCTAATAGATACATAATTAAATAAAATAACGACCAAATAATCTAGGGGCATATTAGTCATTTTCAAAACGAGATATAAAAAATCATCCGTTCCCAAGTTCCTCGCTACTTCGCCTATCTCAAAGTACGAGTCCGTGCACGACATGAACATGAATGATAATATTAATAACAAAGCAGATAATTTTTTTTTGTTTATGAATAATTATAGTTATATCCATTAATTAATGATGTAATAACATAATAATGGATAAAAAAAATTAGTATTTAAAATCGGGTGATTAAATATTAAACCGACCCTAGGATGATTTGCAAATTGCAATGATTACCTGTAATCTCCACCATTGGTTGGGCTTAGAGGAGACAGCTTGACGACACATGACTCAGTTCCCACACTCACAAGACAAACCATGCCTCAATTTTATTATTTATTTTCTCTAAAACTAAATGGGAATTTAATTAATTAAAAAAAGGGTTTTATAAATTATAATGACTTTTAAATAAATTTTTAGCACGGTCTTCTTTAAGATATTAGTTTATCCAGCTTAGGGATGATTAACATTTTTGTCCGTTATTTTCTATGAAACAATTTAAATTTATATTAATTTTTGTACTATTAGCCAAAATTAACCATGATGTATATCAATAATATACGTTTACGTATTTAAAATTGTATTATATATAAATCCTACTGTTCCAAATTTAAAATAATTTAATAAAAAATTATATTTTTTTATATTTTAAATTATTTTTTAGCTTTATTTAAAATTTTGGATGATATTGATTTTAAATAGATGTTAAAAGATGAGAAATTTTTTTTCCATATTATTAAAAATATCGAAAGTTTTTGGATTTATAAAGAGTTAAATGTTTAAATGAATCATTAAAGAATTGACTATTAATTTTTGGTTTTATCCTAAATTTTCTGATTAGAAACCAATTATTGTTATTATGTGTTTTTCTTATTATTATATCAAAGGTGGTTAGAGTATTAAAATTTGATCGAAACATAAAAACTATCATGTAATGATTCAATGAAAGATTTGATCGGTAATTTAAAATTTTGATATCATTAAGATTAACTTATAATCTAATCCATATTAATTATTTCGATTTATATATATACATATATATATTGAATGAATCGGTTGAATAACATTATTATTTTAGCCAAATTGAATAGAATTAAAAACCGAATATTTATATTAATTAGATAAATTGAATTTCAAAAAAATCCAATTCAATAAAAGACCAATGAAAATAAATTTTAGTTTTGATAAAAAAATAAAATGCGATCACATTTTAAAATATGACTTAAACTGAAAAACTTCAATTTTTCAAATAAATAATATGACTTTATTTAAAAAAAACTCCAATTTATTTGAAAATAGTCAAATCGAAATGGAATTGAAGTGAAGAAGTGATCAGTCATGGAGGAAATACTTTGAATAAATGAATTAGGTTCTAATTGATTTATACTTTAATTGCGTCATTGTTAGGTGTAGTTGAAACTAATGCAGTTATTATAATTTCTCAATGAAAATTTTTGTGTGTTTTATGTCAGTAAAAATTCTGGTTTATATGTTTTATGTTAGTAATTTTTTTTTTAAAAAATCGTACCACATTTTTATATGTTTTTTTGGTTGAAATGTCAATAATTTCATATATCATTTATTTTATGATATATATATATATATATCCATTGACTTAGGTTATTTTTGTTGTATTTTCGCCAATAATTATGCTTTCATGTTTTGATTATTTAAAAACCATTTTTCTTAGTTATAGATATAAAATAACTTTTATCTGTTATATTTTGGGCCTTGAATGGTTGGAAACACACTGATTTACCTTTTTTTTTTTTATCCAAATCTTTATTTATTTTTCACCTACTTTAAAATATAGATAAAATCACATATAAATTACTAAAATTTTATAAAACTTACAGATAATATCCAAAATTTAAAAAAATTATATAAATGTTTAGACTTTTGAAAAAAATTTAAATAAACCTAAAATTTAGGTATTTTTGAAATAAAAACAATCAACTCTATTAATAGATTCTAGATTTATTTAATTTTTTTAAAAGTCTAGATTTTTCTATTTTTGAAAAGTTAGATATTTATATGAAGGTTTATTATCTTAAAAGTTTTGTAAAAGTTTATGTATTAATATTGTCATTTTTAAAAAATATAAAAAAAAAAATGAAGGACGACACATTGGCGGATGGATTTGTTTAAAACGGGTTTTGACTGAATCACACAGTTGATCACACACACAAATCTCACCTGCTCCACACGACGGCGATAAACAATGCTCTGCGCGAGAGCTCGTCCCCTATTTTCCTCCCCATTTTCCCTCACTTTCTCGGCAGCCAAACACTCTCCATCCCTTCTCCGCCTCCCCTGCCAGCGCTCCGTCTCGGCCGTCGCCGCCATGTCCTCTTCTTCAACCCCTGAGATCATCGAACACATCGTCCTCTTCAAGGTCAAGGACGACGCTGACTCCGGCAACGTCACCGCCATGCTCAATGGCCTCAACGCTCTCGTTTCTCTCGATTCAGTGGTACATCTCGCCGCTGGTCCCATCCACCGCCCCAGATCCGCCTTCACCCACGTCCTCCATAGCCGGTACAAGTCCAAGGACGATCTCGGCGTGTACACTGCACATCCCGATCACCTTCGCGTTGTCAAGGAATCGGTCCTCCCCAACTGCGATGACATCATGGCCGTCGATTGGGTCGCGGATCGTGTCCCCGGAACCCTAGTTCCGCCTCCGGGATCCGCCGCCAAAGTCACGTTCCTGAAGCTGAAGGAGAATGTTTCCGATGAGGCGAAATCGGAGATTCTGGACGTGATCAAGGGGCTTGATGAGAAACTTCCGGGGATTGATCAGATCACTGTGGGCGAAAACTTCTCTCCGGCGAGAGCGAAGGGGTTTTCGATTGCGTCGATTGCTTATTTTGGGGATTTGGGCAGATTGGAGGCTCTTGAAGCTCAGCAAGATCTGGTGAACTTGCAGAAGGAGAAGGCTCGTGATCTTCTCGACGGCGTGATGGTTGTTGACTATGTTGTTCCGTCGCCTTCTAGCCTGTAAGAAGTTCAAATTGCAATGATTCTTAGACTCTCTTACTCTTGAATAAGACGAACCCTTCATGCTCCGATCAGAATCCGTTAGCGTCTCTGCGGATTTGAGATCGAATCAACATGTTGTGCATTTGGGTGATTCTGGTTTTGAGATGCTTCGATTTCAACATCGGCAATTTGGTATCATTTTCCTATGAATTCAATACCAACAGTATTCTGCAGCTTGTATTGTGAATCCAGCACTAACCACACCAGTGTTTAGGGTCCTCTCCTTGTTAGATTACTCGTTCTGACATTGCTTGGATTGAATCTTCTAGATCAGAATCACGGTTTTATGCTCTCGTTGTCGGGCCAATTGTGTGAACTCCAAACCGGCGAGTGTAGCTATATATCCATGGCCATGGAAATGGTTCGGTGTTACCCTCAGGGATCCATAGCCATGGAAATGGATCGTGGATGCGTTATATATACAAGGGTTGAGTACCTGACCTCGGCCTCTTTCCTTTGGTTTTCTTGATGACACTACCCCGTCTCGGTCTCGTAAGGTTGGATACCTGAAATCTGGGTACCGTGTGGTGCATTATGACTTGGGTACCTGACCAAAGAGGGCAAATTGGAATCCTAAATCTCTGGCTCTTTCGCCTCGTCCGACTGAATAAGATTTAAGAAACCCTGAAAAGTTTTTTATCTGAAGAAAAACCAGCTCGAGCTTGTGACAGGCTGACTCGTCTGGCCCTTGTTTTAACTGGCTATGAATTCTTAGTCTCGGACTGCATAGAAACGGGTCGGCCGCGAGCCGTCTCGCGGGTTGGGGATCGTTTTACATTGTCTACTGCACCCGAGGCGAGGACTTTGTGTTTTTTTTAAACTCTAAATACCCCTCAGCCCATGCTTGCCCTAATCTCCATCAACCTTTCCATCTCCTATCTCACAACCTTCTCGGTACCTCAATCACCCCCTCTCACTTGGGCCCGTGCACTCACTGGCCAAAAGTCCGGAATCGAAGGGCAAAATCGGATTCTCACCAGCGCTGGGCCCGCACTCAACCCCGTCAATGGACGAGTATCCCAAATTTGGGATGCCCGACTCGCGGATCGGATGGGCACTCATCATTTCAGTTGCCTAAAGCGTGTCTAAGTTATCATTGTGACTCGTTTCGCCGCACTGGTAGCGTCCTGCTCCTGCGTCGCCTCGACAATAGCACCTGCATCAGAGTAAATTAATGGACACCAAGTATGAAGTGAATTCCTTCAGCTAAAGAGTAAAACGAATTCACTCAAATGTCTTCGCCTCCATCGATACATTCCATCATCCAACCATTTTTCCTCTTCTGATGGTAAATTTTGTAAATTACAGAAATCTCAAGACACAAAAAGGCGAATGTTGTGAGAATCCAAAACAATTCCGACAGTCAAGAAACCATTGGAAACGGCTTTTTCAACAAAACCAAGTGACAACTTCCTGTTTCAGATTACAACAGATCAAAACGTAAGTAAGTATGTTCCGAATGTTTCGCCTCCGCCGCTGATCCATCATCAACTTCTCGAAAAACATCATAAACAATGTCGGTTTTATACGCACAGAGGGTGTGTCAAATGTACCGGTAACGAGGCAGAGTATTACCATTCTTTGCTCAAAACCTGCAGCCTCGAGACCAAGAACAAGGTTTGATGCTTAGATAGATTCGAGTCGGAGTTTATTTTCGCCGAGTTCATGGATTCCCATGCGTTCGGGTTTGATTTTTTCGATTTTAGCGTGGCTTATTAACCGAATTGGTAACGTGGTTGGGTTTGAGCCAAAGATTGTGAGAGATATAGAAAGGAATGGTGAACAACACTGCTTCTGCCTTCTCTGCACTATCAAATGGACATGAACATCATCATGTGCACAATGGGATGTGACACTAAATGTATGACACCCATATGAATCATTCTCTCTATATATATAAATTTACAATGATAATACATTTTGCGATAGGTCGTATTTTGTATTTTGTATTTTGTAAGTATGTTTGTGGCTTGAGTAATTTTTTTTTGGGATCCATTATTTATTATAAAGTCTGAAGGATGAGGACTTTGATGATCCTTGCGTTTTTCGTTTGAAGGAAAATTACTTCCCACACCATATAAAAAGCGTTCAAATCCTCTGCGTTCTCACTCTATGTACACTAGATTCCCGACGAACTGAAGCATCTCTCTCTCTCTCTCTCTCTGACAACTAGGGTTTCTTTCTACGTTCCGGTAATCGCCGGTGTTTCTGGCCGGCGGGTCAGTCATGGCGAGCGTGTACATACCGGTGCAGAATTCGGAGGAGGAAGTTAGGGTTGTTCTTGATCAGCTCCCTCGTGACGCCTCTGACATCCTCGACATTCTCAAAGCCGAACAAGCTCCCCTCGATCTCTGGCTCATCATCGCGGTTTGTTCTCCTCCAATTTTTTCTGGGGCTTTTCTTTTTATCACTCGATTTACCTTTCAGTGGAACGCTTGTTTGGGTTTCTTTGAGATTGTTTGGCTTTATTGCGGGCAAACGGGGTGGGTTTTCCGAGTTTTAGGGTTATGGGTTTTCGCTTTTCGGATTGCTTGACCTTGACTTCGATGGAAACTAGGGA
>NW_010965625.1:2014431-2025309 GCF_000463585.1 Tarenaya hassleriana
GGGAAAGAATCCTAGAAGCAAAGCTTAGCTACATAACTGGTTAATTAGCTCGAGAATTCGGGTTTGTCATATCAACTTCAGATTAGTATTGGGTGACTTCTCGAATTTAAGTTTGTGATATCAAGTATGGATGACTATTGGGTGAATCACGGTTGTTCTTCAGATTTTTTGTTGCGAATTGGTGTAGTGGGGTGGGGTAGTGTTTCTGTTTTCTGGTCTTCTCTCTTCAGATTTTGCGGCATATGAATCTTGGGAGCTCTTCTATTCTTAAAGTTTAACGAATGCGGTTTTCATTTTTTCTGAATTTGGCTTCATTATCTCTTGAATTTGTTGGGTAAAGCGGGAGTACTTCAAGCAAGGAAAACTTGAGCAGTTCCGCCAAATATTGGAGGAAGGGTCAAGTTCTGGTATGCCTAGCTTTTTTTGGTTCGCTACGGCCTTTCAATGCCACGATCATTCGTGGCTGTTTCTTTATCTGTTCGGGATATTGGTTTCAATGTGTTAACCATTCTAAAAGCTCTTTTTTTGTTATTGACCAGAAATTGATGAGTACTATGCTGATGTAAAGTACGAAAGAATAGCAATCTTGAATGCCCTAGGTGCCTATTACAGCTACCTGGGTAAAATTGAGACAAAACACAGAGAAAAGGAGGAACATTTCATCCTGGCAACACAATATTACAACAAAGCATCAAGAATTGATATGCATGAACCATCTACTTGGATTGGGAAAGGTGATCACTACCAGACGCTCTTTGTTAGTCTTGCATAATTGTAAATATACAGCATGGCCATCAAGGACTCTTTTCTTTTGTGAAAATAGTATTCTGTCGCATGACCTGTATAATTGTTTTCATCTTGTTGAAACTCATGATTTGATAAGCTAAACATTTCTGTATTTTTCTACCTTCGCTTCTGGTGTGCAATGTGTCCTTGGTTACCATGTTATCTGACGGAAACCTCTATATGTAATTTGGGTGGTTCTACAAGGTTTGCTTAAGATAAATACTTAATATGAAATGATTGGTTGTTTACAGGTCAGCTCTTACTGGCAAAAGGTGAAATCGATAATGCCCTTCAGGCATTCAGGATTGTATTGGATGGAGCTCCTGATAATGTTCCGGCTCTTCTGGGTCAGGTATATTTATGATTGCTTTCATTTCGCATCTCCAAGAGAATGTAAATGAACCATAGGTTCATATGTAGAAATTCTTTTTGATTCTTGGGCAAAGGAAAATAAATCTAGTATTTCCTAGCTTTTTGGAGCATAATGGTACTTACGAACGAAAGCTTAGGAAATTAATAGTATGATTGATTATTTTCTTTCCCTCCTTCCTTCCCTCTGCCCAATGTGAAGTCATTTTGGCTGGTAATATCAATTGTCAGGATAAATTTGCCTTTTATGTTTTCTCTCTTACCAGGCACTCTGTTTTTCTTATTCTCTACATTGATGTGAGTAACTGTTATATTTATCGAACAGGCTTCTGTGGAATTTAATCGTGGAAGGTTTTCCGAGTCATTGCAATTGTACAAGGTAGACTTTTCAATTAGTTCTGTAGTCTTGATAACCACTTTTATATCTTTATTCAACATTTGGGATTTAAATTCGGTTTCTTTACTTCTATCAACAACTCAATCTGTTTATGGAGTAAAAACATAATCTTATTTGTTTATCTATCTATGATTATCTTAAGAGGGTCCTGCAAGTGTATCCTGGATGTCCTGCAGCTGTACGACTTGGCATTGGTCTTTGTCGTTATAAGTTGGGGCAACTTGAAAAAGCACGACAAGCTTTCCAGCGTGTTCTGCAGGCAAGTAGGACTGGATGTTTACCTCTTATACCTTCTATCATATGGTCTAATGTATACAGTAAAGTATTCTATAGATAAAGGTGCTTACCATATTTTATATGTGCAGTTAGATCCTGATAACGGTGAGGCTCTCGTGGCTCTGGGGATCATGGATTTGCAAGCTAATGATGGTAAGCAAAATCCTTAGTTCCAAATGAGGCTCTCGTTTATTTCACTTCCAAATGACCCCGTAATTATTTTCCCCGTGATCCCGATGCTGTTTCATATGTGTTCAGCTTCAGGAATGAGGAAAGGGATGGAGAAAATGCAGCAAGCTTTTGAGATATATCCCTATTGCGCAACTGCATTAAATTACTTGGCCAACCATTTTTTCTTCACGGGCCAGCACTTTCTTGTTGAGCAGCTTACTGAAACGGCCTTAGCTGTCTCAACTCATGGGCCGACAAAGTCGCATTCTTTTTACAATTTGGCACGGTCGTACCACAGCAAGGTTAGAAATTCTTTTTATTTGGATGATGTTTTTAATTTAGTTTCTTACCTAGGATAGGCTTACTTTATCAAAAACAAGTATTGAAAGCAGAAGATGGACTGATAATAGTTGTGGTTGAAGATTTATATATGTGATTAAGTTTGTTATGTGATCTAGTGTACTGTAGGGTTCTGCCAGAAATATTTGATCTCACGTGCTTTAAGGTACTGAAGAATTTTTTTGACAAAAGGCCTGCTCAAGAATTTTGATTGAGAGGGTCATATGTTAAGTGTTTTTCATTACCCTATGATGAAGAATGATTCAACAGATTACTATTTCCTCTAACACTAGTTTTAGAAAATTCCTCTTTTTGTTATTAACATGGCGTATACTTCCAACATCTCTAACATTGGATGAGGTTGGTTGTAGGGGGACTATGAAAAGGCAGGAATGTACTATATGGCAGCCATCAAGGAAACTAATAATAAACCACAGGAATTCGTGTTTCCCTACTTTGGTAATTCTCTTCAAAATGCCATGCTTAAACATCCGGATTCTCTTGTTGTGAATGACCATTTTACTTGTATATTTCCACCTGCATCTTTTAGCAAAGTAGATACTTTACTCTCTTTATTTCACTTCCCTTTCAACCAGTTGGAATACCTAATATTATGAAGTCTGTCAGTATCTTTCCTGTCTGTAAACATGTGATCGTGAGTATTTCTGAACTACTTTAACTGGTGCTGCGGTTTTCAGTTTCCTTTTACCTGAGTTACTGCATGACTTGCTGTGCTGCTATTTTTAAATGTATGGTTCATAATGGTTTTTCAGGTTTGGGGCAAGTACAGTTGAAGTTAGGTGAACTTAAAGGAGCACTTTCCAACTTTGAGAAAGTTTTAGAAGTTTATCCTGACAATTGTGAGACCCTGAAGGTGGGATGAGTGCAGGCTTACGCGTTGCTGATATTTTAAATTTGGGAAATTTCAGTTTAAGTTACATGCTGTCTCTTTTATATATGGATGTATATCTGCATGTATAATCATTTGTTCTTTAGGCTCTAGGGCACATACACACCCAGCTTGGGCAAACTGATAAGGCCCTGGAATTAACACGGAAAGCTACAAAACTTGATCCACGAGATGCCCAGGTAAGTTTGGTTTTCCGCAATTCTTATGTCTGATCATTTGAAACTTGGATTCATGCATGATTTCTTTGGTAATAAATCTCTGTCTGAAAATGTTCTTGGTATGTGTTTCATCTGAAATTTCTGTCGTTTCTGCTGCCTAAACTTATGACATTAACAGGTCAAATTTGCATATGCAGAGTGGACATAGTAGCAAGAGATGATTTTAGTTCTTGCTCATAAATTGAAAAAGACCCTTTGAATGCTTCTCCTTTACACTTTTTTTACTGTATATAGTTTTGGCTTTGTTTAAACAACACATCGTTCCTGCAGGCATTTGTTGATCTTGGGGAGTTGTTGATATCATCTGACACTGGAGCTGCGCTTGACGCCTTCAAAACTGTAAGTTCTTTCTTAGCTCTCAGTTCTATACTTCATTCATCTCTCATATGATGGTTCTGGTGCGTGATTGCATTTCCCAAAATTTGTATCAGGCATGTACACTCATGAAAAAGGGAGGTCAAGAAATTCCTATAGAAGTCCTGAATGATATTGGTGTTTTACATTTTGAGAGGGAAGAATTTGAGGTTCAACTAAAGAATTTCTTTCTCCTATGTCGTTACCGCCTTTACGTTTTGAACTAATATTTTGGCTGTTGGATTCAATATGCTCTTCATATTTGCTGGTACTTGCAGTCTGCTCTCCATAATTTCAAGGAGGCTTTGGGCGATGGGATATGGCTTAATTTACTTGATGGAAAAGTAAATTTAGATCAGATTGGAGTATCAGTTCTTGAGTACAAAGATTCTGGCATTTTCCATAGATTAAATGAAAGTGGGCACTCTGTTGATGTACCTTGGAATAAGGTCACAACTTTATTTAACCTAGCCAAGTTACTTGAGCAGTTACACAAAACAGAAACTGCAAGTTTGTTGTATCGGTTGATACTCTTCAAGGTATGTCTTCTACTTCTTCCATGTTATATTCTACATTTTTGTGTGTGATGAGATTCCTGCTTAGAAAGCAATCAGAGACTAGGGTTGCGAATATTTGGGAGGGTTTTTTTGCATCATTCTGTATCTGATAATAATTTTGCTGGACGTTAGGCGTTTGAGTTGAGTTCAGTGCGAGTCGATAGCATGGGCGTCAAGTTTACTTCTCTGCTTAAACTCCTTAACATCCTTTATGTGCTTATTATTTTGTTCTTATTCTGAATCAGATAAAATGTAACTTTTACATTCAAGTGGCAGCATGACTTCCTGGGTTACAATAGTGTTACATGATTTCAAACTTTTTAGTTAGTTAACAAAATTGCCTTAGTCGCACATCATTTTAGGATTTTTGTTGTGCGCCATTATCTTCCTTTTCTTTTCTCTAGTCCCTAGAGATGTTTACAATCTTCTTTGTTACTTGTCAGTCCTGCTCTCTCATTTTATTGATTATTTTTTAAGCATCGGGTCTATGTTTTTCAATAACTGCTGCCTTGATCCGCCTGCCAATGTCTTTGCAGTATCCTGGCTATGTTGATGCTTATTTGAGACTTGCTGCAATTGCAAAAGCTCGGAACAATTTTCCACTGGCCATCGAACTGGTGCTTACACCCTTTTCACTCTTTATTTTTCTGGGTCTAGATCATTTTCTTTTCGTTTCTGACTGTTTTGCCATATAGGTGAATGAGGCTTTGAAGGTGGACGATAAAAATCCAAATTCACTATCTATGCTTGGCAGCTTGGAGCTTAAGAATGATGACTGGGTTAAAGCAAAGGAAACTTTCCGAGCTGCTAGTGATGCAACCGACGGAAAGGATTCATATGCTATTCTTTCTTTGGTATATATATGCATTTTCATTTTCTATATTACCTTGCAAATTCATAATTTCAGCATCTTATCAAATCCTGTTTTGGGAGGCTTAAGGCACATGATGTTAACAATTTGAATGGTTTTTCGTAATCGTTGCCGCTGGCCGACAGTGGTTTTACAATATCACAGATGTATTTTCGTTGAAATGGCTTCCTGTTGGTTAGGGGAACTGGAACTATTTTGCAGCGATGCGCAATGAGAAAAGAAATCCTAAACTGGAAGCTACACATTTGGAGAAAGCTAAGGAACTCTATTCTAAAGTATGAACTCTATTTCTCTTCTTTTCTTACTTCCATAAGTGTTACTTGACAATATTTTTCCGTAGATGAACTTACTTTCTCCCTTCTCATAAACGGTAACTCGACAATCTTCTGTTTATCTTCTTAAAGCCATGAGGTTTCTAAGTAAACTATTAGCATGGCTTTTTGTGTACAATGTCTTAGTTTCTTGTATTCTTTATTACTAGCTAGATTATGTTATTTTGAGAAGTGGTTTCTGAAAAGCAAGTCACATATTGTTTATTTGGGTTATGTCTTGATGCAAAAGAACTAAGGTTTACATTCTCTAAGCTGTCATCGCTAATTAATCAGCATGGTTTAGTAGCACTGTTCTCCTTGTGAGGCTAATAATTTTCCACGTTGGCGTTTCTTTGTATCAACAGGTCCTGGTTCAACATAAGTCCAACATGTATGCTGCCAACGGCGCTGGAATTGTATTGGCAGAGAAAGGCCATTTTGATATTGCAAAGGATCTTTTTACTCAGGTCAGCTTGATGATTTACTATTTCATGGTTTAGATTAATCAAATTCTTCAGATCATTAAATCATTGCAACAATTGAGAGTGTTTTAGATTCAAGAAGCTGCAAGCGGAAGTGTATTTGTTCAAATGCCAGATGTGTGGGTGAATCTGGCTCATGTCTTCTTTGCTCAAGGGAATTTTGCCTTAGCCGTGAAAATGGTTTGTCATCTTTAATCTGTTTTTTAGTTTTTTCATTCGTTTCACTTTACCTGTTACTGATGTACGCTGTCTATAAAACATTTTGCAGTATCAAAACTGCTTGCGGAAGTTCTTTTACAACACAGACTCTCAAATTCTTCTTTACTTAGCCCGTACCCATTATGAAGCTGAGCAATGGCAAGAGTGCAAGAAGACACTATTGAGAGCCATTCACTTGGCACCATCAAATTACACATTCAGGTTTGATTTAGGCGCTGTAATGCAGAAATCTTCATCTTCCACCCTGCAAAAGAAAAAGAGAACAGCGGATGAGGTTGTCAATCTGAAACTTTCATCTCATTTTCTGTGCCACTGGATTTCATCTTACTTTTTTCTGACCGAAGTAGAGTTGTTCATTCTTAACATGAACATATATCATATGTTGAAGAAAGAAACACGCTGACCATATTATGAGGCTGGTTTCACTTGTGTATAAGAACTTTACGCCAGGACCTAGGGTGTTAAGATGGTCATTCTCGCCGTTGCCTTCCTTAGCTTCTGGACCTATTATTTGACGTGTTGAGCTAATATATTTATTTGTTCTACTGTGGCTCTTATTGATCTGTACTTGACAAGGGAATCTACTTGGTGATTTCTACAGGTGCGCTCAACAGTTGCAGAGGCAGAGAATGCTGTTCGTGTCTTTACTCAGTTGTCTGGTGCTTCAGACCTCCATGTTCATGGTTTTGATACGAAGAAAATTCAAACCCATGTCCAGTATTGCTCACACTTACTTGAGGCTGCAAAAGTGCACCGTGAAGCAGCTGAGCGTGAGGAGCTGCAGAACCGGCAAAGGCTAGAAGTTGCTCGTCAGGCTGCTTTGGCTGAGGAAGCACGCCGTAAGGCTGAAGAACAAAGGAAATATCAGGTACTAATAAGTTATAACACTTGCCAAATAGCCCTAGGTAGGCATCTATGACCTATTTTGGACGATGTTAAATGCCAGATTTTCAACTGTGATTTGTTTAATGTTTCTCTCTTTAACAGCTGGAAAAACGAAAACAGGAGGATGAGCTTAGGCGCCTCAAGCAAGAGGAGGAAAAGTTTCAACGTGTAAAGGTAGGCATTTTCCCATAAGGAAGTCTCATGCTCTATAAGGATGTGGAGACAGAGGTTTCTTGACTACCTCAGGCATTTTTTTTTTCATGGCTATAGGTTATTGGTTCGTTGTTGTGTAACTCTAGAGTAGAAAATTGTGATCCATATTATTATCTTTAGAGTTGGTTACATAGGTAATGAGTTCGATTTGTAATGCCTTCAGGAACAATGGAAGAGCACCACACACTCCTCTCATCATAAGCGGAAGGAGAGAGTTGAGTCTGATGATGGAGAAGGTAGGCAGAGTGAGAGGAGAAGAAGAAAAGGCGGAAAGAGAAGAAAGAAGGACAGGAGTTCTAGGCAACACTACGAGGATGACGAAGAAGCTGCGAATGATGATTACAACGAACTGGAAGATGAAGACCCTAACACAAATTATAGGGAAGAGGCAAATGAGATGAATCAAGAAGCTGAGGAACCAGCAGCAGAAGATGATGCTCATGACCTCCTCACAGCTGCTGGGCTTGAAGATGATGTTGACGATGATGAGGTAATGCATTTGCTGGAATCTTGTTTCAATTGCCTTTAAGAATCCAATGCCTTCTTAAAAAAGTGGATTTAACCCATGATTCTAATCTGAGGGCATGTCTTTTTCTGATGGGTATAAGGTTATTCCTTCAACGACTGCTTCCCGACGAAGACGGGCACTTTCATCAGATGATGAAGATGAACCAACTGAGAGGCAGCCGTACTCAAGCCCTGCAAGAGACGATTCTCCCGCAAAGCAAGACAGCGATGGTGGAGACAACGACAACGACAACAGAGGAGATGATGCTAACTTGGATGACGAGGAGGCCGAGTGAGTAAGGTCTTCGTACAATAAAGGAGGTCTGTGTATGTTGTAACTCTAGTTTTCAGATTTCATTTGTCAATCTCTTGATTCAATTCACAGTTTAAGATCCGAAGCTTAGATATCTCTTAGAATGAATTCTGGGTTGTTTCATGTTAATTCCATTGTTAATGGAAAAGAGGTTTTGGACTGCAGAAAGAGAGGACTCTTGTGTCAGAAAGAGTGCGTGTGTGTCAGCGTGGTTGAAGTTTTCAACACAGTTTCTGCTGCTCTCTTACAGTTTCTGCACCTTAAAAAAATGATTTATTTCAGAAAAAAAAATATCATTTCTGATAAAAGCGTGAAAAGAAATTGTAATGTTTTTGTTTTGTTGGCTGAAAAAAGGAGGAGGAGGAGGTGGGGCAAGTGGATGAATCTGAAAAATAAAGCTTTCCGCGTGTGTCTTCTTTTCAGACAGGAGGAAAGTCTGCAAAATGAACTGAACCCATCTGACGAAACCCCTCTCTCTCTCATCTTTTCAATTATATATGTATATATATATATATATATATATATATATATATGAAAAATCACCAAAAAAAGTTTGTATTCATTAGAGATGTTGAAAAAAAAAAATCTTGTACTTTTTTATTACAAAAAATTTTATATTTATATTTATTCGTCCAAATATACATGTACTTTAAGACAAAAAATTATGTATTTTTTTTATAACCAAACAAACTCTATACTTATATTTATATACCTGTATTTTATAAATTCTAGAAAATAAGCCCTAAACGCAAACGCAAAAAAAAACGCGGTCAAAAATCTGTTCGAACCTAACTCAACCGATATACACCCGAATTGAATCGAACTGATTAAAAAAATATATCAGATTGGATATGAATATTTCAAACCCGAAATAACTGTAAAATGAGTAAACCGAACTCGAATTAATCGTAACCGAATATAACTGTTTATCTACCTATATATCATCAAGTAATATCCAATATATTCTAATTTTAATTAGAAAAATTAAATATAATGATATTGGATTCATTCGAATATGAAATATTCATATTCAATCTGATATATTATTTTAATTATTTCGAATTCGGTTATTTTGGATTTGGAATATTTATATCCGTTATGGTATGCTATTTTAATCGGTTCGGGTATATATCGTTGGATTAGGTTCAGACAAATTTTTTATCGTATTTTTTTGGCGTTTGCGTTTAGAGACTTATTTGCTATCATTTATAAAGTACATGTATATTTCGTCTAACAAGTATAAGTATAGAGGTTGTTTGGTTATAAAAAAGTATAGAGTTTTTTGTCTTACATCTGAATAGTAAATGTATATTTCAACGAATAAATATAAGAATAGAGTTTTTTTTTAATAAATATAGTATAATGTTTTTTTGTCGAAGAGTATAGATTTTTTGACGATTTTCCAATATATATATATATATATATATGCGCTTAATGTTTAGCACTTTAGCTCTCTCAATTAAAATGGTAATGATTGAATATGTAAAACTAAATTAAGATGAATAACACATAGTTGTATTTGAATCCAATAAAATCTAATAAAACTGAATGGAATAAAAAAAATGAAAGATAATAGAAATTTAATTTAAAATTGAATATTTTTAAATGAAAATAAAATCTTATTGCAATCCAAATATAATCTCCCAATAAAATAAATACATTTTTTTTTAATCTAATAGCAAGATAAAGAAATAAACATATTAAAACATAACCGCAATAAGAATCCCCGACTTCATCCATTAACATAATACTGTTAGGCCATATTTATGATGGTTGTGACTTTCACGTCATGAGAACAACATTCTTTCTCTAGGGAATATCTTCTTCATATTTATGATATTTGTAAATATCATGGTATGCAAACTTCAAAGCATACTTGTACGAGTATATATATGTGTACAATCTGTTGAATAATATTCATTCGAACGTTTATATTTTCATGGTATCAGAGCTTCTTGTCTAACGACATTTTTTTTTTCCGAAACCTTAGCCATCGTCACTCACCTCTTCCTTTGTGATCCTCTCTTTTTCTCATCATGTCGACCGACAACTTCTCATCTTCGGCAACGTCCACTACAAAAAAAATGGTTATTTCCAACGGGTAAATCCGTTGGAAATTAACGTTTCCAACGGATTTCCAACGGATTTATCCGTTGGAATTTCATCGTTAGAAATCAGTGTCCGTTGGAAAACCGTTGGAATTTTCAACGGAATTGCAACGAATTTTTCCGTTGGAAATTTCCAACGGATTTCCAACCGGCATCCGTTGGAATTTTCCAACGGATTTCACCGACACCGACCCGATCCAACCAAACCACGATCCCGAAACTCACTTCCCAGTAGGTCACCCATCCTTCCACTGCTCCAGCTCAATCCTCCTTAACCCTAGAGTTCTAATTAGAACTCTTCCAACTCCTCCAAGTTAAACTTCTGATATCATATAACATTAATATATATACATATTCAAATTCATATATATATATATATATATATATATTTGTTATATATATGTATATGGTTAATATATATATATACACTTATTCGTATACATATATGTGTATATACACACACATAATATTTGTATATATAAAAATATATAAACACAAAATATATCTATATTTATACATATATAGATGTATAAATATATAAAATATTTGTTTATACGTATATATACACCTCCTTAATATACATATATATACG
>NW_010965625.1:2025933-2123930 GCF_000463585.1 Tarenaya hassleriana
TTTCAATTAAAATCCAAATTTTCAACCGATGTCCGTTGGAATTCGGTTGGAATTTTTTTTAAAAAAATTTCCAAAAAAAATTCCAACCGGCATCCGTTGGAATTTTTTAAAAAAAATTTCAAAAAAATTTCCAACCGGCATCCGTTGGAATTCCGTTGTAATTGTTTTCTAACAAACATCCGTTGGAACTCCGTTAAATATTTGCAACCGATTTTTCTAACGTTAATCCGTTGAAAATTTCCAACGGATATCCGTTGGAAATACCGTTGGAAATTTCCAACCCAATTTTTCAATTGAATACGTTGAAAATTCCGTTAAAAATTTCCAACGGGTGTTTCCAACGGATAGCCGTTGGAAATTTTCAACGGAATTTTAACGGAAATCGTCGTTGAAACGCCGTTGAAAATCCGTTGGAAAATCCGTTGGAATTCGAGGATTTTTTTGTAGTGGTCCTCTGCTGTTGCCTTTAATCCTCAAGCACCGCAACAATCCCTCATTAGCATCAACATGTCCAATGTGACAAAACTCACTTCCACAAACTACATCACGTGGAGTGTGCAAATTCGTGCTCTCCTTGAAGGGCACAATCTGGAATGCTTCATTCTAGACAACAACATTGTTCCGGTAGCCATGATCTCTTGTGATGACTCCCTTGTTGCAAATCCGGCCTTCGAACCTTTCCGACAACAAGACAGATTGTTGTTCTCTGCTCTTCTTGACACTATCAGCTTGCCCCTGCAGCCGATGGTAGCACGCTCGCGGTCTGTCCGTGATGCTTGGGCTTCACTTGCCAACATATATGGCAAAGCCTCTCGGGGACATCTTCTTCAACTCAGGGATCAGATCAAAAGATCTACCAAAGGTTCGCAGTCTATCGACGATTATTTGCGATTTATTCTCTCGAAATCTGATGAACTTGCACTGCTTGGAAAGCCTCTTGATCTTGAGGATCTTCTTGATGCCATCTTGGAGGGCTTGCCGGTTGATTTCAAACCTGTCATCGACATGGTTCAGGCAAAGGACTCACCTATCTCTGTGGAAGAACTTCATGAGAAACTGCTTCACCATGAAGCCAAGCTCGCCATCTCGTCTGTTGTGACGCCATCTCTCTTCCCTGTCACGGCCAATGTTACCAACCCACGGTCGCGACCAGCCTTTCGTGGCAATGGTCCTCCCCGAGGCCATCATATGCATCGCCCCACTCATGGCTCTTCTCGTGGCTATCTCGGTAAGTTTCAAGCCTGTGGTGTTCAAGGACACTCGGCTCAGCGGTGTCCTCAATTTCGGCTTATTTCTGCATCAGGCATTCTCGGCGGCTCTCCTCAGTCTTCACCATTTCCGCCATATTCTCCTCGGCCTTGGAAACCCCATGTTAATCACACGGTTATGCAGCAGTATGATGCCTCTCCTTGGCTTGTTGACAGCAGGGCTTCACATCACATTACGTCGGATCTCGACACCTTGTCTTTGCACAGCCCATACCGCGGTGGTGACGAAGTGATTCTCGGCGATGGGTCGAGTCTTCCCATTATACATACGGGTTTTCTCTCGACCTCTTCCTAGACTCGCCCTCTATCTCTTACACATGTTCTTTGTGTTCCGGCAATGCATAAAAAACTTATTTCGGTTTCCCGATTATGCGATTCTAACTCGGTCTCGGTTGAATTCTTTTCTGATTCGTTTCAGGTGAAGGATCTAAACACGGGGGCGGCTCTTCTCAAGGGAAAGCTTAAAAATGGTGTGTATGAGTGGCCGGCTTCCTCTTTTATCTCGTCTCCTCATGTCTCTTTGTCGTGTCTAAAACCCTCGTTGTCTGAGTGGCGCTATCGTTTAGGTCATCCGTCTTTTTCTACTGTCTGTCATGTTGTGTCCAAGTTCAAATTACCATTGTCTCGGGATTCATCTTTTTTTTTTTGTGATTCTTGCTCTCGCAATAAAAGTCATAAACTCCCATTTTCAGAGTCCTCTATTTCTTCTTCTAGACCCCTCGAACTTATTTTCTCCGATGTTTGGACTTCACCCATTCTTTCTATTGATGGTTTCAAATATTACGTTTTATTTGTTGACCACTTCATACGTTATTCGTGGCTATATCCTCTTAAACACAAGTCTCAAGTTCGGGAAACCTTTATTTGTTTCAAATCATTGGTCGAGTCAAAATTTTCATCTTCCATTGTCTCCCTCTACACCGATAATGGAGGTGAATTCATTGCTTTACGGTCTTTTCTTGCTGCCCAAGGTATCTCTCATTTTACTACTCCTCCTCATACCCCCGAACACAATGGTATCTCTGAACGAAAACATCAACATATTGTCGAAACCGATCTCTCTCTTCTTCATCATGCTTCTCTCCCTATCACTTTTTGGTCTTTTGCTTTTACCATGGCCATGTTTCTCATTAATCGTCTTCCCACACCGATACTTTCGATGTCTTTCCCTTATGAGTCTCTCTTCGATTTGTCTCCGAATTATGAAAAGTTTCAAACTTTCGGTTGTTTGTGTTACCCTTGGCTTCGACCTTACAACCAACACAAACTTGACCCAAAATCCTCTCCTTGTGTCTTTCTCGGGCATTCTCTCACTCAAAATGCTTACGTTTGTTTTGACATCCTCACCTCTCACTGTTTGTGTCTCGTCACGTCATTTTTCACCGCTCCATTTTTTCCTTTGCGGACCTCTCTCGATTTCGGCCTTCTCGTCATTCTTTGGATGTCCCGTCTCCGTGCGAAGCTCCTACTTCGTCGGATTCCCTTGCCTTCCCTGTAATTCCCTTTACTCCGCCGGTCTCTCCATCTCCATCACACTCGCCCCTATGTGTAGCTCCTTCGCTGTTGGAACGCTCGGAAGAAGTTCCAGCTGCGTCCTCGCCTGATCCGTTATCTGCCGACATAGCTTCTCCGGCTAGTTCGCTTGCGTCTCCGCCAAGGAATAGACATCCTATGATCACTCGAGGGAAGAACAATATAGTTAAACCTGTGCAAAAACTCACTTTGACTGCATCTTTGACTTCTGTTCCCAGGGAACCGCTCTCGGCTTCACAGGCGCTCACGCGCTCTGCTATGGTTGATGAGTTCAACACCGTCGTCCGTAATGGAACATGGGAACTTGTACCACCTGACTCTGCTGCAAACACTGTAGGTTGCAAATGGGTTTTCCGGGTTAAGACCAATCCGATGGTTCGGTTGATCGGTTCAAGGCTCATTTAGTTGCCAAAGGTTTTCATCAACGTCCAGGTGTGGATTTTCATGATACTTTCAGTCCGGTGGTGAAGCCCACAACCATTCGTTTGGTTCTCAGCCTTGCCGTGACACATCATTGGTCCATTCGGCAACTCGACGTTAATAATGCTTTCCTACAAGGTCGTCTCAATGATGAGGTATTTATGTCTCAACCTCCCGGGTTTGTGGATCGTGATCGTCCGGATTTTGTGTGTAAGCTTCATAAAGCTATATATGGGCTTAAACAAGCTCCTCGCGCTTCGTATTCGGAGCTACGTGGATTTCTACTGGATTACGGCTTTATGAACTCCCTTGTCGATGCATCTCTTTTCTTCTGACGCAACAATGATGCCATTCTCTTAGTTCTCGTCTATGTTGACGACCTTATTGTCACCGCATCAATTTGGATCACATTCAGTCATTCATCTCCTCGCTTGGAGCTCGGTTCTCAATTAAAGATCTTGGTAATCTGTCATTCTTCCTTGGAGTGGAAGTGACACGTACATCTAAGGGATTATTCATCAGCCAACGCAAATACATTAATGACTTGCTTACTCGCACCAAGATGTCGGATTCCAAGGCAGTGGCAACGCCAATGGCATCCACTTCTCGGCTAACCCTTCAGTCGGGATCTTTACTCTCAGATCCATCCGACTTTCGTACGGTGATCGGTAGCCTTCCGTATCTTTCCTTGACGAGACCGGATGTTTTTTTTGCCGTAAACAAGCTATCTCAATTTATGCATGCTCCAACGGACGAGAATTGGCTTGCGGCCAAACGTGTCCTTCGATACTTGAGTGGCACTCGTGAGGCTGGAATTTTCTTTGTCGCGACTAATTCTCGGTCTCTTCATGCCTTTAGTGATGCCGATTGGGCTGGTGATCCTGGTGACTTCAAGTCTACCGGCGCATATGTTATATACCTTGGCAAGCATCCTGTTTCATGGTCCTCCAAGAAGCTTCCTGGTCATTCCCGATCTTCGACTGAGGCTGAATATCGTTCGGTAGCTAATACATCAGCTGAGCTTCGATGGATCGTCACCTTACTCTCCGAACTCGGAATCTCTCTACCGTCGGCTCCTACAATCTACTGTGATAATGTTGGAGCTACCTATCTTAGCTCGAACCCGGTGTTCCATTCTCGCATGAAGCATCTGGCTCTTGATTATCTGTTTGTTCGTAGTCAAGTGACGGATGGTTCTCTTCGAGTTATTCACGTTTCATCAAAGGATCAACTTGCTGATGCCTTGACCAAACCTCTTGCTCGGGCTTCTTTCCATGACCTTTGTATCAAGATTGGACTCACCTCCGATGCTCCATCTTGAGGGGGCGTGTTAGACCATATTTATGATGGTTGTGACTTTAACGTCATGGGAACAACATTCTTCCTCTAGGGAATATCTTCTTCATATTTATGATATTTGTAAATACCATGTTATGCAAACTTCAAAGCATACTTGTACGAGTATATATATGTGTACAATCTGTTGAATAATATTCATTCGAACGTTTACATTTTTAAATACATACATTTACTGCTTTAACAATACACAATAGTATTGTAATACTTTGAAAAAAAAATATGGAATCATAATCATTTGTTGCCACACACAAAATGGCTAAAAACACACTCCAAATTGAAGTTATTTTGATAAGTATGGCAGGAACCTAACTAGGGAATGTGAGCTATCAATTTTCCCTTCAACCTTTGAAACAAATGGGATAGTTGTGCTCTTTCATTTAATAAAGATGCAAAAATAGGGAGAGCATTGAAAGAAAAGATCTAAAAACAGTAACTTTAACCCTTTTTTTTTTGTTAAATATATTTGTATTTATAGAAAACTTTTTTGAGTTTCTTTGACAAATTGTAATTATATGGAAATATTAAAAAAATATATGTTTCTATGGGAATGGAACAAAAGACCCTATAACATTTAAAATTCAACTCAATATTTGCAAGAGTAATAAAGACAATTAATTAGTGTTGTGTATCATTCATCAAAATACATTCTTAAATGTGATAAAGATTGAACGATCAATGGGGATGGATTTCTTACGTCCATATAGTATAATATAGTCACATATATATATATATATATATATATGCCCAAGATTTTTAACTCACATAAATACCAAATATATACAACCATATACTATTGAAGCAAATTCTTAATTAGATGAGAGAGAGAGAGAGAGTGCAGTTCCACAATTTAATGTGAGGCAAAAGCATCAAATGATGAGTGATGTAGAAACAGATGAAGTGTTGGAAGAAGGCCATTCATCAAGGAACCTATGAACTCTCTTGTTCCTTTGCTGTTCTTCTTCTTCTTCTTCTTCCACTTCATGATCTTCACCTTGCTTCATCTTCTTTCCGAGCATCAATGGCGTTTCACGTGCTGCGATATCCGTGCCCAATATGAAGCAATGATGGTTTGGCTTCTCATCCTTTGCTGCTCCTCCCACAGAGTAGTAGTTGTTGTTCCTATGCTTCTGGAAGTACGAGGATGCAGCCAGAGGCGTGAATCCCCGCGAACCATCCACCATTGATGAACCAGAGAAGCTTCTGATCGACCCAGAAGGTTCTGTGGAGAAGAAGTCGTCCATGTACACACCTCTCCTTCTTCCCCTTCACCGTAAACCAAAGACATCGCTAAGTTCTTCATATATCCACTTATTTCAGGACAAACAGTAAAATCATGGGCAAAACGCTGTAGCTCTGTTTTACAATGGTGTTTCTGATTCATTACAGAACACGAACAGAGACAGAGTTATGCCTTAAAAGCCTACCTGGGGTCATCGTTAGCTGGTCTGGAGAGAGGTGCGGTGTTCAGGCAGAGAGAAGGGAGATTAGCAGTGTCTTTGAGGTTGTTGAAGGAGAAAGTCGACGAAGTTGCAGAAACAGATGAGGAAGAAGAAGAAGTGATTGAGAATTCCACAGGCTTTCTTGAACGGTTCTTGCCTCTGTGCATGTGCCTCTCGCAGTACTTGGAGTCTGGATAGGCTTCCTTCGAGCACCTCCATTTTTTGCCGTCGGTTCTTCTGCATCTTCCTGGTTCAGGATCCATCTTTCTTCCGAATCCCATATCGTACACGTTCCACGAAACTGCATAAACAAATAGCCACCACAATACGTTTCTGTCCACAAGAAAAAATAACAAGAACAAAATCCATGTTTTGGTGTTTCTGTGTTCGCTTGTTGCCATGAATGTTCAAAACTTGAGAGCACCCACGTCGATTTTCAAGAAGAAACGAGAAACTCATGATCCCAAAAGATGTAAAATCAATGAAAGTTGCTTTTTTTTTAATGATATGTAAACATATATGTGTGTGTGCGCGCTCCGTCCAGGTGAAACCCAAAAGAAATTCTCGCCATAAGAGATGAAACAACACTACAGAAACAGGAATTATCGTCTTGATGACAGTATTAAGAGGAAAGTTTTCAGTTTTAGAAGAAAAGCTTTGAAATTTTTGGATGTACAGTTGAACCCACAAACAAATTTTACCGAGTAAATGAAATGTGATAAAGAAAGAACAAAAGCATAGATAATTTCCTCTTCTTTCGCTTACAGTGTGGAGTAGAAGCGTGAGAGAAGAACTTGGAGGACAAGTGCAACGAGGAAGAAGAAGAAGAGATCAAGGTTCTTCTGATGGGGAAGAGAAGATCAGGAGGAACAGGAACACCAGCCACTATGTACTTGAAGATGACGGCTTGGTGTTCAAGCTCTTCCCACTGTGATTCAGTGAAAGGCACCCTAGTCGTCGCCATTGATACACAGAGAGAGAGAGAGAGAGAGAGAGAGAGAGAGAGAGAGAGAGAGAGAGTAAAGCGAAGGTGGTGGTTTCAGAGGACTGAGAGGGTTAGTTCAGTATAAGAAGAAGAAGAGTACAAGGGTGGTTACAGAGAAGAATTTGGGGTTTGGTCCATGGCATTAATGAAGCAGAGAGAGGGTTACAAGTGTAGAGAGTAGGTATGTTTTTATTGATAAAGCGTCCATTTGCGCCTGCAGAATCTCTGTGTTCCGTTCCACGTCCCCATTCTCTGTTTCACACTTTTGTTTTCTTTCTCCGTCGTTTGTTTCTTTTCATTTTCGTGCAACTCTTGTGTAACGTTTGGACCATTCCTTATCACAAAACTCAAGATTTGTGAATTTGGCTCTCTTTGTTACATTTTTACTGTCTTGTGTCAGTAATGAACAGTGAGGTGTACAGCTTTTCTCACTAGAAGCTCATACTAATGGCAAATGAGACTACCACTCACACGAGGTGCAGAGAGGAGGGCTACGTATGATAATTAACCTCGCAATCATTGAGATTAAGTGAGACTAATGAACATGTAAATGCAGAGAAGATTTAAGAAACTCAGAATAGATTTTAAGGTGGGAAAACTGATAATGGAAAAAGGGCAGTGAAGCCCAAAGTGGAGGAGTGAAGCAGGAGACTGTAATTTCTGAGTCAGTGACTGTGTGTCAGAGCTCTTTATACATTATGACCCTATCTGATCACTTCTCTGCTCTCTCTCTCTCTCTCCACTGAATCCCATGCACCTCTCTCTCTCTCTATATATATATACACACATATATATATGTATACATGCTACATATGTTTCACCATTATCACCATTTCTTGGTTGCTTTCTTGTTTCACTCGGCTGAATACTTCATGCCAAGGAAAGATTGAGACGCATTCTGTTGCTAATGTGAAAGAACAGGAAAGCAACCATTGCCTTTCTTCCCTTCTCCATCATATGTATAGAAAGTTCAAATCTTTCACCTACATGACTAATATGCAACCATGCATTTTAGATTCAATGATAAATTTGTACCTTAAGGAATTGCTAAGTTTGTTCTTAAAGATGAGAATATTGAAATGAATTTTTTTTTGGGTACTCTTGTAAATGGAAGACAATTGGTGGGTCATCATCATAATTAAGTTTTTTCACTAGATGTGAGGATTCAGATGGAAGACTTGTGTGTGTGCTCACTGAGTTACACAGGCTTTTACTGCAACTCTCTTTTGCTTTCTTTATTTTTCTTCTCTTTTATTTTTGTATATACATACGCATATCTATGTGCATATATATATATATATATATATATATGCATTGTGCATTGTAATCTTTGTTTTTGCTCTACTATTCTTTCAACTTGCAAAAACCAACCTACAACCACCACAACACTATTTGGACTTTCTTTCCATTTGGCAAATATAAAAGAGGGCAAAGCTGAGAACTGCAGATTTGTCTGTCCCATTGTTTTAGGGTTTTGACCAAACAGATGCCTCAACTTTGACCAAAAACTTGCAAAAAAAAAAAAAAAAAAAAAAAACCCATGTCAATGTCTTCTTTTTTCTTCTGGGTAAAAAACATATCACTATTTGTTTCCCCTTTGGAATCCATTGCCATTGGCCTTTGGTTTCCATCATCAAAATCAAGAACTATCACTTCATGTAATAGCAAAAACCATGTATACAGTGCAGACTCACTCAAAATCTAACCCAGTCTTACAACACAACCACAGTTAAGTTATGCATCAAGATTGTACCTTAAACTTCGAGGAGGGGCTTGGAAATGGAAGAAACTGAGCTGTTCTTGCTTCGGACAAACCCCAACTTCTGATGACACCAACTCTGCTAAGTATAATCTTGCATTCTCCGAGGTTTCCAATGAAATTATTCGCCCGAGAGACCCACTTTCATAGATTCTAATCTCAGAAACTCTTACAAATGGATTGTGACAGATACAATATAGTGCAAGCTCCTGTTACATCAGACCAGTGTGACTTTTTTCTTACCAACACTTTTGTATGGAAGGAACTCTATAGCTTCTGGATGAAGGAAAGAACGAGATCCGTATGTACAGAGAAGAGTTGAGTGTCCACAAAAACCTGCTTGCCAAGGCAATGACAATAGTCACAGAAAAGTAATCAGCATTTCTTTCAAGACAATGAGAAAAAGATAACAACATGAACATGTTTCAAGGGGTTGATCCATTGCTGAGATGAATTTCCCTTTACACTACCCAGGAGCAATTCTTGATTTTCTTTTACATCTCAAGCTATTGCATGCATAGGATTTAAGCCATCGCATACCCAAACGATAATGGCTATTGTTTCCAACTTTAACAAAAAAAAAATGGACGGTATTGTCTTACAAATAAAGCATCAAGCGATTTGCTAATAACATAAAACATATGGGGAATGCCAAAATGATAAGTGATGCAAAATACTCACCTTCATGAATGCGCGATGTCGGCTTGGGAATGAGTCGATGAAACTTTCCTTAAACAGAAGCGATACCTGAAAGAAAGGTTTTAGACAAGCTCAAGATCAATATACCAGGAATCCCGTATGCAACGAACAAAGTTTCATTGTAGAACTGAATATTGCAGTCCGCAGTTCCCTAATATTTACAGCAACATTTGATCATTTTTTTTTCCTTTTATTGTAATGTTACGTCCTCTTCACCAAATGACCTAAATGATCTCCCTGTGATAGTGTAGGATCAAAGAACAACAAAACATAACGGAACATGGATGTTTTAACTCTAGATATCTAGCTGATAGGATTGTGCTACGGTCCCATGAAAAAGATCTGGTCACAGGTCAAGTCCTTGCACTAACAGCTCAAGGTCAGGAGAATTTCTTCCTTTCTTCCCTATCTTCGCTAGCCAACAAAATACAAGCTATTGGGAGGAGAAAATCCTTTGGTCTTACTGGTTAGGATGCTATAATTCTGCTAATGTTTTATTCAATTGAACAAGGATACTCATACACCTAGACGCTTAGAAACCTATACTATCAAAAATCTTTCCTCTTTCTTCTTCCCCCAAACATTTCTTGTAACCTGTGACACCTTAAATATTGCAGAAGAGAACCTCTGGACAGTAGGGTGAAACACAAACCTTATCGTTATTGGATTGTACATTTGTAATGGTGTGCGACCGCAAGTTAGAGCAAAAAGAATCAAGGTACGACCTTAGGACACCGAGGAAACCTTTTGCAGCCTCCGCCTGTGAATAATTAAAATAAGGATCCAGTGAATGACGTAAGGATAATACTGAATGATCCCTCAAACATTTAATGTAAAAATACAAGGGAATAGGTGCCAACATACATCAAGCATATAAATCATGTTCATAAAATTATGGACCAAATGTGTTTCCCAAACCTAGATTGATTATAAATAACAAAACATATTGCTAGCAAATAAAATCACAAAAGAAGAAATACATTGCTTCATGGAAAGATAAAACTGCAACCACATATAAACGAGGGGGCAGAGGCGTTGAGACAGAAATAATCTGCCCATTCAGCACGCGCTATAGATCACTCTATTCAGAGAGAAGGGAGAGAGAGAGAGAGAAACCTGGACATCTGTACTTTCATAGATTGGTCTTTTCTTTGCTAGGTAGTTTTCTCCAACGAGCTTTGCGTGATAAGGACTCAGTGCCCTATATAACTCTCGATACTGAGGCAGCTGAGGGAAAGATGGTGACTTAATCTGTACAACACAAAGATGATAAAGAAAGAAAAGAACTTGTCAACTTCCTAACGCCAGAGGCATACAGTGTGAGATCAGAATGGGTGACAAGGAGATACAAGCCATTTGTTAGACGTCGTACATAAACAGGTGAAATACAAGGAGAACAATGTTTCCAAAATGTTTAGTACGAGAAATTTCCATGTTGAGAGATCAAGTAGTGCAATATAATGAGATGGGTCAGGTCGAGACTGACCAGGTTCTTGTTAACATCCACAACAATAACATTGGTTAGCTTTGACTGAACTACACTTGTTTTGTTCTTTACACCAACCTACAATCAAGCATAACCTCTTAGTCGAGAGCAAAAAATTAGCTTCTTATGATGAAGGGAAGGCAAAAAAGGATGCCTACTTTTAATATTTGTAATATGAAACCTAAATCACATTTCATTCTTCAACACCAACTTTTTCAAGCATGCAAGGATTTAAGTTCATAAACTCACTATGTAAGGTACTGGGGCATCCAAAAATTCCAGCATATCATCTGGCAAAACCTGGAAATCAGTATCTACCATTAGTCATAGAAGGTGCACCTCTACCTACAGATTGCTAAGTAGTCCTTACAAACCCCAGGATCATACCGGCATTAAAAGGCTTTGCCATTTATACGGGCGGATGAGGGGGATAATTGATAACACCGAGGCACATAAGAGCCCCTGCATATTTCAGGAGAAAGAAAAAAAGAAACTGAATAAGCTAATAAGTAAGAGAATTTCGGCATATGAAAGGATAAATCAGGCAATGTATAATTATGCATAGAACCAAATAATAATTACATGAACTCTAGTTTACCAAGTTAGAGCAGATTAATACAATCTGCTTCTCAAGCAATGCACCTGTGAGCACTGTCAACACCTACAAGAAAGAAGAGAAACATCAGATCAAAGCTCAATTAGTAACCTGGGCAGGAACTGCAACATTGGTCAACATTCAAAAGCGCTAACCAGAGGAAAAAAGCATAATCATCATCAGAAACAGAGTGCAACTCAGTGTCCACAGATTCCTAATAAACCATGCCTAGAAGACCATAATAGACCACTGGGAAACATGATATTATAGTTACCACGAGATTAAAACAACAATATATGTTTGCAAATCTCTTTACATCTTCATCACAAGTTTGGATTAGTATGTGAAAATTACAAGTAGAAGCAAGAAATCACATTGTCAAGCCGAAGTGATCCACATAATGAAGCAACAGCCCAAGTTGATAGTGCAGCTGCTTCTTCCTCAGCCATGAGCACAGTGTGTGCCTGAAGCCCAAATAAGGAAGAGAGGACCCAAAGGTCAAACATAGGTCAACAGAAATCATATGATGCAATACGTTCACGAGACCTTTAGCCACAATCATTGATACCTTAGCAAGTTCTAGACTAGTACTATGTGACCTTAGGTCGATACATGCAGCGGTATGCAATGCCGCTTCATCAGGTCTATGATACTCCAGTGGATGAAGATGCTCCAACGGGTGAACTGTAAGAGTTGATCCCCTAGTAGGGCACTGTAACTGGTAATATTCACATAGTATCTGTAATGACCCATTGTTTTTTGTCTGAAAGAATCAGAAGGTTTGTCAAATTCCAATACTAGAAGTTAAGATGACCGTAATCACAACAGAAGCAACTTTCAAGAGTAATAATGCAACAAAGATGACAAACCTTTGCCCACTCAAGGATATCAATATGACAACTTGAGTCATCCTGACCAGATAAAGATGTTTCATCTGTCTCAATATCATCTGCATCTGTCCTAAAATTCCTACCTTAACAAGGGGAAGCCAGGAAGCTGCAAAAAGAAAGTTATATCCTACATGCGCAGAAGATTCAGAGAGAGAAATAACTTATGAAGAAACAAATCAAAAACAAAATAGCTTCAAGTGATTTGAGGACCCAGCTCTAAGGTTCTTTTGGTCTACATCGATGCTTTGCAAATATTCTCAACGATAGCACAGTCAGTTCAATTCGGTTTGCCAAGTAGCAGAATTTTATGGCTAATGCCCATACTCAATTCTTAAAGAGGGCCAAACTATTTATTTTTTCATGTATATTCTAGTTTAAGTACTTAAGTAAACAAACAGAAATAAGGAGCTCAAATCAAAGCCTACAGAATATTTTCTTTATAAGTTGCTCGTTATGGGACTTAACAGAGGATCAACGGTGCCAAATGACTTACCTAGAGCCAGAATCAGAACTTTCATCCAAAGAAGGAAACCGCAGCAATGGGCCAGGATCAGGTAAACCGCTTTCTCTGACTTGCTTACTATTTGGTGAAGAAAAAGCAGCTTTGACAACTTGGTCTTCAGGCCCTATGAAACACGAGCCTGTTTTTGTTGGAACTGGATGATCAGATATGTCATCAATATTTCTTTTCAACAAACCTAAGTTGGCTTCAACCTTCCAATTCTCCTCACAAGTTCCATTATCTGACACTTCATCAGCTTCATGAACTTTGGAATTTGCCAAAGCAGTTTGTGCATGCCTGTCCTCTGCATCTCTTTGTTCCACAGGTAAGTCATTTAAGGTTTCTCCATTGCTGTAACACATTGAGGGTTCCAAAGCTACATAATTGATGCCACTCATCAATCGAACTAGCCTTTCTTCTGTGAAGATGCTACACCAGAAAGGAAGGTGAAGGTGAGCAAATACAGAAGAAGGGAAAACTGCAATAAGAGAGATTAACTACATTTACTTATAATCTGTATTTGTCACCAGCGAGATAATATCATTAGAGGGAAACACATGAAAACAAGAAAGACTTGAAAGTGAATAGCACACACCTATTTAATATATCGAAATGTAGCTCGAAAAAGGGCAGCCTGGTTAGGATGCAATAACATCTGCGAGTTGTCAGAATATGTCGGCATAACGATGAGGAAGCAGGCTCTCTATCCAAAACTGTGGAAACCAATCTGGAAGGTTTGTTTACTATTTCTTCAACTAGTATGCAGCATCCATACAAAGTCGAATTATCAGCAACCTGACAACAAACCACCATGTTAATGATTAGCCAAGAGAAGCAGTAATGTGTTAAACAAACAGGAGATATTGAACACTACATGAAAGAATTTTGTCACTTGCCTGTAACCTAAATACAAATGAAAGGTCACTAGCTCTGAGGCGTTCCTGAAAAAAGCAGCATCATGGAATTTGAAATTAGCACATGTGATACGATAAAACTTCGATTGCTTATGAATTCAAACAATGATGAACACCACAAGGAATTCTCACCACAGAATTAAACACAAAACAGAAAACTATGAACATCAATCTTTACCCATCTATGCTTGATATTGGGCAAGTACCTGACTAAGAATGATCTCATTCAATTCACTCATCGAGGGAGTTCTCTCAACAGCATAAACCTGAAATCGTTAGACAACAAATTTAAGAACACCGCCATGACATGAAGCAAGCTGAAAATGGGATAGCAGATGCAATATGAACTTCAACTATAAACACAGTGAATCACATGCACGATTACGCCTTCTGCCAAAATTTCTGATGTTTCAAGGGAAGGGTCGACCATCCCTTTGGAAAACTCGTTCATAACTATGATAGATCAGACGCAGTTGAAGTCATCCAACTGATACAAGGAAATCAACAGTGAGTTAACTCAAAGATCTAGTGTAAACAGAATGAGCGTAAACATGTATCAGTACTAAAGAATGTATCCCAAGGAAGTTCTGACACAACTCAAGCCAGCGTTCTAGACTGCCATCACGAGTGGGAAATTCATGGCCCGAAATACAGAGGCATAGCAGATGATTAGTTTCATATTACAGTACTGAAAAGCAAGACAAAGTAAGAAAGGATCGAGCAAAGCTTAAATGAAACGAAGTATCAACTAACCTCCACGCCTCCAGGAAAGCAAAATGAGAGAAGATCCTTGTATTTAAGTGGAAGCTGCTTATCAGGAGGGTATACAAGTAAAACCTGGAAATAAATAACATATTTAGCGAAATCAAAAGGGAGAAAATATTCACAAACTGATGAACCCTCCAGAAAATAAATAACAGAATTAGTGAAAGGAAATGGAGAACATATTCAGATACCATTGAACCCACCTGAGGTTCAAGGCTAGGTTCTACACGGGAATGATTCTGAGATGACAATGCACTTCGGAACCTCCCAGAGCCTTCAGATTTTCGTGAGATGTACTGCCTTTCAAGTGCTCGAATATCACAGTTTGGATGAAGTCCAACCACCACCATGCTCTCGAAAAGCTTTGATGGATCTTTCAACGGCTTATGATCCTGCACATGATAACAAAAATGTTATAAAACACATCAATCTCAATATCTTCCTCGTTTTCTCCATCATTCATGATTTTCCACACAACAAAAAAGTGATTGCTTCTTTACGTGAAGAGATTGGTAGTCTAACTTCATAAAAAAACACATACCAAACTTTGCCCCTGAAACTTTGCCCACTGCCGCTTCTGACTGGTTAAAACCTCTGGATTGTACGCTATATTATTTTTTTCAGGAGTTTCATAGAACCCTTTAAGTGCTTTTGAGACCTGCCTCTGAAATCTCTGCAGAGGGCTATCACCACCATCCTCTTTGGATGAAAAGACCACAGAAGGCCTTGGTGAGTTAATTGCAGCATCAACAGCCTTTGCAACATCGTCTGTGGTCTTTGTGAAAAATGAACCACACCAGCCTGAGTTACCGATGTCTTCCTCATTCTTGGACATATTTTTACTGCAAAACCAAGCAGTCAGAGCGGCAAGCATAGTTTAAGATAAACCAATGATGGAGAAAAGGCCAATTCAGCATAGGTATCTTATGCACACAGCAATCCTAATATAGGATCATCAAACAAAGGAACAAGTTCAACAAAAGCTAAGAACACAAAAGAGAAGCCAACAACAAAAGCAGTGCAGAATTTTTTTTTCTTCTTCTGAATAAACTTGCAGCATATTCTACAAGGTAAGATTTGCCTACAAATACACCCTTGTGGTCAGATCCTTCTACAGACCCCCGCTCAACGGGATGCTTTGTGCACTGTGCTGCCCTAATAAACTTGCAATCAAATGGTTAAACAGATGTAACCTTAATTCCCTTGAACATACATCAGATTAGCAATTCAACTGTTGCAGTTATAAATTATTTTCTCCTGAATAAGCAGAGCATATAGAGAAGGAGAAAAGATTTTCAATTATGAAAAGCCTCTGATTGCAAACGCACCTTTTGTTAGAACTTTGAAGGACTAAAACTTATCCCACCTGCTAAACTCGATCAGTACCTTAAACTTAAACCATACAACAGCCCTTATACTAGTCTGAAGGATGAAATTACAAACGAAAGCAATCATACCCATGAAGGGTCCTGTAAAGTTCCACGCTTCTCAATCACAAATATCAATAATAACAAGACCTCTATGATAAGCTTCAGAAACTTGTAAATGTTCAAACCAATCGATACCCAGATGAGAAAAAGCACGGAAGATCTCACCTCTGCAAAAGAGAAGATCATCTAGTGAGAGAGACAGAGAGACGATATGCTTAAGCAGCCATTAGAATTTAGAAGCCCGAACCTCTGCTTCAACGTCAATGGAGAACGAGAGCAAACAAAAAAAAAATCAATTCTTTATTGACAAGAGAAAAGACCCAGAAAATTTTCCTCCATGAAGAGGCAAGTTTGATCCTTGGATTGGTCAGATTAAAGAGGCTGCGAAGAATGAAAGACATGAGGGGGAAAAAAAAGCGACGGTCAGTTTCCTTGTTCGTCGATGTCTCTCTCAGGTCATTCTCGTTTTGCGTCAATGTCTTAACGTGGAAACGCAGTTGATTACCGGATTCGCCCTTTTGTACCAATGCTACGTTACATTTTATTACAAACTATTTTGAAAAAACCCCGAAAATTAAATTTTAAAATCCATAAAGTTAAAAAAATCCTTAATTCAAATACTTCAAATACAAAAATCTTTAATTTTAAAAAATGTCACTGTAAATACTAAATCACAACAAAATATAAATTTGTTTAAATTATCATATCATAATATGTCATAACACACATAAATAATTATATTTTACAATTGATATATCACATTATGATTACATAATTAAAATCCTAGATGATAAACTAACAAATAGATTTTAAATATATTAATATTTTTAATTTATAAGATAATTATCTATAAAAATTCAAGTATTTATGAATTCAAATGAATCTTAATATTTATAAAAATATCTAAAAATTAATATATCAATTATTTTAGTTCTAATTAAAAAACAATAATATTAATAAATTATTATAATATATTTTGGAATCAAATTCAAAATATATAAATAATAAAGATATAATTTAAAATAATATTCTAGTTTTTTTAGTTTAGATTGTTGAAATTTGAATAGATCTTACTTACAAGTTTTTTGGAATTTCTTTTTAAAAATTAGATTTATTTGAAAAAAAACTTAAGATTTAATAAATTTATGAATAATTAAATTTGTAAATATTTTTTTCAACATTTGATGACTTTGTTTACTCATTTATATTTATTTAATCTGTTGTAATGCTTAATGTGGATTCATAATACATCGATGACTATTTAGTAAAATATATTTGAAAACGTACAGCTATTCTACTTTTTCGTTCTTAATTAAGATACTTATTAATTTCATTTACATACATTAAATTTGTTTGTTGTATATTTCATAAAATAAGAACCTTCTTGTAATTGAAAAGAAAAAACAAGGCATGATCATATAACGATTAAGGTTTGCTAAATGAATAATCGATTATCAAATAATTAATTTTACAGATCTAACTGAATATTAAAAAATAAAATCCACGTCATCATTGTTGTTGGCCCAATCTTGTGACACTTCGACATTTTTGGTTTTTGACTTTTTAAGCTAATTTCTATCTTCTCTTGCTTGTCAACTTACCATATGTTATTTCCTAACCCCTTCCGTTACCAACTATTTTCATATCCTATCATATAATAAAATAAGTCACGCTTAAAAATTCCAAATAAATACATAAATTATAAAATTTTTAATTTAAATATCTGAATTTTTCTAAAATCTTACATAAATACCTAGATTTCTGAAAAACTTCCAAATAAATCCAAAATCCGTTAAGGACATCACCTATTTTTATTTGAAAAATACCTGAATTTATTTATTTGGAATTTTTTTTAAAATCTAGGTATTTATATAGGATTTTTAAAAATTCAGATATTTATATGAATGTTTTATAGTTCAGTTATTTATGTAGGATTTTCATAAAAGTTTAGGTATTTACATGTTATTTTTTCTTTTATAAATAGTATTTTATGAAAACTGAATCTAAAAAATCGGATTGAATAAATTTTTTGAAGGCCGAAAAGTTTCATCCGAAAAAACCATGATCGAATTCAATCAAAAGTTCCGAAATTTTTATCCTAAATATATTATGTGTGAATGGAAACCAAATTTTTATAATTATATAATTAAGATTTTTTTTTAATGAAACTATCACAATTTTTACGTAGTCTTCCGCTGTATTTATTGTTTCTCAAAATTTTCCTGTAAACTTTCATCTATAAAAATGTGTTAAATTTAATTTAAAAAAAAAATCGAGGAGTAGAAAATCTCTAAGAAAAAATAAATAAATGAAGAAATAAATGAAAGAAAAAAGCCCAAAATGTGAAAAGGCCCATAGCCGCAGTTGGCGCGAAAATTCAACAAACCCTAACAATCGTACCGACTTACCCTATTCTTCTCCCTCCTTGAAGTCTTAAACCCCTTCTCTTTCCACTCTTCCACATTAAGGAACCCAAAAACCCTAAAATTTTCTTTCGCACTGTGGAATCTCCGACTATTCCCCTCCTGTTCGATCGATTTCTCTTCGCTCCTCTCTCACGTCCCGCCATTTCACACAACCAATGACGAAGCTTCGATCTCGCGAAGTATCTCCTCCGGTCCCAGCGAAGCCGCTATCCAAACGGTCTGACGTTGAACCGGCAACTCCCGCTCGAACCCAAGAGTCCAAAGTTCACCGATCACCGATTGAACAGGTACATGGTTCAGTTTCCGGTGGGTCGGTTCCCGTTGACGGACCCACAACCACCTCCCGGAGGCGCAGTGTCCGTCTCGCCTCCAAAATCGGTGATGGAGATGAATGCGTCAATGGGCTTACCGAAAAAGAGGTTACTATCTCAACGAGTCGCAAAGGGACAGGGAAGAGAAGGTTGAAAGTGGATGATGTTCCCGTTCCGGTTGTTGAGGTTAAGGAGGGTCGAGAGTTTTTGAGTTTGCGGTCGGGAAAGAGAGTTGCTAAGAGGGTTGTGAGAAATGGTGTTTGTGATGTGGAGAATGATTGCGAGAAAATGGAAATTGACAATAGAGAGTGTGAGGAATCGGAGATTGATTTTGGGAAGTTGGGTTTTCAGTTCGAACGGAAGATTTTGGATGGAAATGTTAGAAAAATGGTGGAGGGTGAGAAGGAAGGAGAGGAGGTGACGAGTGTTAATGTATCTGCCTCTGATGGCAGCAGAGAGGTTGATTCAGTTGAAGATAGTTCATTTCTGAATGGCAAGTTCATCCTCAAATCTCGGGTGGATACAGATGCCCCAATGGTTATAAAATCAGCAAGTATGAAAAGACGAAAAAGGGAATTCCGGGATTTGGTAGAAGAAAATTGTTCTAGTGACGATAAATCAGAGAATGTTGCGGTCAATGAGCTTTGTGGTGATGACGTAGTGGTTAATGGAGATGTGAGACTTGAATCACTATTGGATGGTACAGGGGATGGTGTTGTAAGCATTTCCAAAAATGAGAAGGGAAAGGCAGTGGTGCTCTATGGGAATGGTGACAGTGTTATAGGCAAACAAGTCACGGGGCATTCAGTTGAAGTTTATTCTGTGGAGAATGGGACATTAGATTGCAGAAATGGGACAGAAGGAAGGATTTTAGTGGAAGATGTTAGCGGAGGTGGAGATGGGAAGGGAAAATGCGAGGAGGGTTTGGATAAGCCAAGTAGCTCACAGGATAGAAGGAGATATACCAGAGAAGAGAAGGGTAAAGGCATAATGGTAGAGAATGTATCTTTCCTGGACAGAAATGACATCACAGATGTTGATGCGGAAATGGAGATCAAGTACTCAACCAATGGTGATGTAATGCCCGAAGCCCTTGGAAAGGAGTTGCATGTAGTGGTTGATGTGGAGCAAACAAAGAATACAGAGAGAAATGAAAGGCGAAATGAAACAGGAAATGAGAGGAGGAATGAGTCAAGAACCAAACAGTTCCATGAAATTGCAAAAAGAAATGCTGCTCGATTTGCTTATTTCGATGCTCCAGGGGAGGAAGACGATGACTTTTCTGATAAAGAGGTTGAATATCAAGCTGAAGATTGGCCTGGTCCCTTCTCTACTGCCATGAAAATAATCAAGGACCGAGAAGACAATGCGGAACTGCCTATCGGTACTTCTCTCTCAAACAAAGCAAAATCTTTGCCATTGATATGGGTTCCTAGAAGAGATGAAAGTTTTATCCCTCAAAAGCGTGTGGCTCCATCTCTGCAAGAACTGTGTATGAAAATTCTTGCCAAGAACGCCGATGCAATCACTTCACTTGAGTATGTCCCAGATGCATTAAAGCACAAACTTTGCCAATTGCTGTGTGATTCTAGGAGAATGAACGCCCATTTCCTTGATCTTATTATTCGTGGATCTCCAGCCGGAATTTGCTTACCTGATTGCTCGTGGCTGACTGAGGAAGAATTCACTGAGTGTTTTAAGAACTGTGATACTACAAACTTGACGGTACTATCTCTTATCCTATTCCATTTTCACTTTACACTGCATCATAATATGTTCAGACATCTGATAAAAAATTCTGACAGAAATTGTGATTACTACCAAAAGGAGATCGATTTCTTAGCATGTGAAAATTAACCGACTTGCATGTATGATTGATAAATGCCCTTAGTCTACAGTCACCCAAAAACTCATTTAATTCATGGTCTATGAAACAGGTTCTTCAACTTGATCAATGTGGGCGTTGTTTGCCAGATTATGTATTGCTCCCTACCTTAGCAAAGTCACCAAATAACTTACGAGTACTATCTTCTCTGTCTTTAAATGGTGCATTTCGGCTTACTGATGTTGGGCTCCGTGCACTCGTTTCCGCTGCTCCTGCAATTAGATCGATAAATCTCAGCCAGTGCTCTCTCCTAACATCCTCAAGCATAGACATATTATCTGATTCTCTCGGATCAGGTTTAAGGGAACTATATATTAACGATTGTCAAACCATCGATCCAAAGCTTATTTTGCCAGCTTTAATCAAGCTTCAGAAGTTGGAAGTACTCTCCCTTGCTGGTTTTCCTTTGGTTAGGGATCGGTTTGTGAGAGAGTTTGTTACAGCTAAAGGGCTGAATTTGAAGCAGCTTATTTTGGCCGACTGCATGTACGTATTAATTTTCTTGGGCCTTTTTGCCGTTATTCTCTATCATCTGTGTTTTCTTTGCTCAGTTTTGGGAATTTGGTGCAGGAAATTAACTGACTCTTCGACGAAAGCCATTTCCGAAAACTGTCCCGGTTTACTTGTGCTTGACCTGGCTAACTTACACAAGCTGACAGATTCTTCTTTGGGTTATCTTGCAAATGGTTGTCAAGCCATGGAGAAATTGATTCTCTGTCGCAATGCTTTCAGGTACGTCTTAACTTTGTAACTGTGTACGTTTCGTGTTATTTTTCATTAACTGACATAATCTTATGCACTACCTGTCTCTCTGTAATAACACAATACATGATTTCTAACGTGTCAATTTTTCCTGTGATGTGAGTTTCATTGTGTTCCTAAATTGGTGTTCTTAACATTCCGTTTCACAGTGATGATGTCGTAGCTGCATTTCTGGAAACTGCGGGGAGTTGTCTGAAGGAACTTTCGCTAAATAACGTCAAGAAGGTAAAAAATCGGTCTCTGGTTTTTCAGCTCCATTTCTTCATATGGGATTTTGTTCCATGGACAGTCATTTCATTGTTTGTGATTTTTCTTTCCACAGGTTGGGCATAAAACAGCCTTATCGCTTGGAAAACACTCGAGAAAGCTGGAGACTTTAGATCTGTCCTGGTGCAGAGACATGACGGATAATGCATTGGGCTACATCGTCGATAGCTGCTTATCAATGAAGGTTCTTAAACTTTTTGGATGCACTCAGGTACTAAAGCCATCAACTTGAAATCCAAACAAAGCAAAACCATTCACATCCCCTGATCCCGAATCCCTTTTTTTTTTTTTTGCAGATTACGAAAGTGTTTCTGGATGGATACTCGAACCCTAATGTGAATATCATAGGTCTGAAGATGTCTCCAGTCTTAGATCATAGAAAGGTACCTCATCATCTGGAGATATGATTGAGACAAAAGACAGTGATGAACTGCAGTAGACTTGGTTTTTGTTGTCTGATTGTTACGTGTGAAGCTAAGAGTTACGGGTAAATATGTACAGAACAAAACGTTGAACTGATCAGTCAGTTCAAACATGTCTTTTGTAATGTGCTGAAATGTGGCTCTTCTAATGTCATCTAAGTTTATAGATTTGTCCTTTTCTTTTTAGACCTGAAAGAGTTGTTTGTTTACTTAGGGGAACTAATGATGTCCACAAACAACTCTTTAGAATTTTTGTTTTCAAAAGGATTGCTCTTACTATTCAGGAGGGTTAGTCCCGTAAATCCGATTTTTCGAGTATTTGACCTGATCCGTGAGCTCGTAACTTCAAATTCTCATCATTTTGCCTCGTCTTTCCTCGGTCCACCCCTTTGTCTCAGCTTATCGTCCTCGTCGGCTACATATCTGTATCCGGAACTTGAATACCCAACTCTCATAATGCTGAGATTTGATAATCCGACCGGAAGAAACGAGTCTGCAAAACCGAGTTCGGATATCGAATATCCGATCCATACCCAAATCTAGCTACTAGAAATGGTATTCTGCTCCACCAACATTTTACTTGAGACACAAATATTTGTTACGCCAGCCGTCAGGTTAGGATATGAACTCTTGATGGCCTGACTGACGATTACATTTTGTTTGGAAAATTCTCATAGTTACACTAAAATGAACGATAAAACATGTTAGATGCGGGAGTACATACACCAGAGGAAAACAGAGCAAAGAAACTAGGTAACATTAACTTGTTGGAAAAAAAATGCAAGGTAGTTTCCAGTGGGAATCTGTCATATGATATGAACCTGTCCTTTTTTAGCCAAATCTTTCGGTTTGCTTTCCACCCGAGCCAATCTGCAGCGATTTTCCTTTTGAGGATCGCCATATATCATCATCGTTTTTGCTCGTATGGTCTTGGAGATTACCTAAAATCATCCATAAGAGACCTTTCAAGGATACAAATGCAACCATGAGAAGCACTAAGAACTCGGGAATAAGAAAACGGCCAAACCCATTCAGGAACGTGAAATTTATTCACGTGCGAAACACGTGTAGATCCAGATGAAACATAGAAGCAACATGTTGAAAGGAGAAGCAACGGAAAGATTACACATTTACCAGTTCCTTCTTCACCAAGATCGGATTAAGATGTCTTAACGATAATCCGAATGAGTCAAAATGGCTTCAACTCTATCCAATGATGCTTGAAGTCTCCCCGAGTTCATGTTGAATAACAACTGTTCATCAGTACCGAGTCCCCTGTTGCATTTGACACCATCATCATAAGCCACACAAGGCAGGAAAACCATTACATCGAACATTACGAATTTGCGGGCATTAGGTCAAAATTTTGAAGCATGGGAAAATGTTCGGGGACTTGCCCGGTAATCTCGGGGAGTACATAATCAGCTCTCCATCCGAACCGAAAATCAACACCCGGGCAAAGACCAAAAGTCGTCTTGTTAAAGATCCGAGAAACACCGTCTCCACCCAGACATGTGGTGAGTTTCCATTTCAAACCAGTTGCATTCATCTGAAAGTTATGCCCAACACCAACCTGAAGAGGAGAGACAGAAGAGCACAGCCATTACCAAAGACGCTGAACCTCAACAACTTATACGAAACCTATAAAGAAAAAAATCATCTCGTGGAACACAGTTGAACGATGTAAGGACAGTGGATCGAAACCAAAACCTGGAGATTCAGAAACTTTGTGAGAGGAATCTTCTTTGATATTATGCGGACATCTTGGTGAAGCGGCTCGTACATGAACTTCCACCTCCTTTCCGGGGATAGAGGTTTCAGAACGAGCTTCGCGTGGTAATCATTTACGGGTGCGTTATAGAACTGAGAACCAAAACACGTTAGTGATTGACTGGTCACAATTACAACAACGAAGTGCTTTAACATAATACTCAGGGATTCTGAAAACTAGTCCACAGCTTTTGAAACAGGAAGGAAGGCATGCCACCATTGATCTGAGAGCATGAACTGACAATTATCTGTTTCTGGAGTCATATGCTCATACATGGATAGACACAGACACATCCAAAATCACAATGCACCTTTAAAAGGAACCATTTGGAAAAAGTTCCAACCTTAGGATCAGAAACCATCAAGGGCACAGAAAATTCGCCAGATAAAGACTGAATCAAACTCCATGCTCCGATTACAATAACACATTCTCCTTCTACGGCTAAAATTTCGATCAATTCACAAACTTTAGCTAGTTGGTGACTCGGAAACGGTTCAGATTACATACCCAGAAGAATCAGAAAAAGAACATGACGCGGAACACAGAGAGAGAGAGAGAGAGAGACCTCGAAATTGAAACCGAAGCGAATTCCTTCGAGCTCCTTGCGGAACTTGACGAACAACTCAGAAGGCATCAGATTGATGGTGAAAAGCTCGTCCCATAAGGGGGGCTCCTCCGGCTGCGGATTCGGCGGCTCCATTTCCGACCAAACACCACAGATGAAATGATCGGAACCCAGAATACAGAATCAAGAACAGCGAACTTGTCTGAAAAATCCGAAAGGGTTCACAGAATTTGTAGTCGAATTCGAGTAGATCACAAATCGAAAACAAACGGTAGAGAGTTCTAATTTCAATCCACCATCCGAAACTTGTTATTGCTGTGACATTTATGTCTGTTTTTCCTCCTAACGATTGAATCAGAGAGGCTGAACCGAACCGGTTTAGTCTCAATGTAAAACCAAACCGGTTTGTCTCAATGAATGACCAAACCGGTTCAGGATTCAAGAGGTGAATGAAACCGTGAAACCATGACAAAGCTTTTACTCAAGAAACTTGCACTTACAGCAACACAAAAGATTCCGTGACTTTACACAAACGCCTAAAAGCCTGAAGAACAAGGACGAGGAAACGTGCATGCGCATGTCTATGGCGGATTTACATTGATGGTGAAAACGTTTCGGAAAGTGTAATGACACGAGCTATCTTTCCACGAGTAACTAATTCTATTCACCAGCTGCAGCTTGAAGTTACTCACTACCCATTTGGTTTCTACGTGTTGCTGCAAGTTCCTTCTGCAACTCAGAGCTTGACATTCGTTCCACCTCTAATGCCCGCTCGAGCTACACAAGCAAAACACAGATCCGGTTAACCGATAAAGCGGGTTTGAGGAAAACAGGAAAGAACCAAAAGTGTTATCGAGAGAACCCTACATTCGCTGCCCGCATGCTCCACTCGCTCAAAATAGCCCTCAGCCTTTCGTTCTCTTCGATGTACTGTTTCAAGCAAAAACGGCGTAGCGAGATACGTAAAGAACGAGAACAGAATCTTGTATTAGTTGAGACAGAGGTTCATGACAAAACAAATCTTGTTACAGATGCTATAGCGTAATGTCTGCAAAAGGACACCTGGTTATTGGCACTACAGAGACGCTGCCCTTCGGTGTCTCGTTCAGCTATCAAAGAACGAGCTAGACGGAGCTCGGACTGGAGCTGATTCATCTGCAAGGTAGTTTAAGCATCTTTACAATACATTGGAATGAACTATAAGACGTAATGATTGCAGTTGTAGTATCATCCCGTCATAGAGATGGAGCTTAAAAACATTTCCCGCATTTGTTCGGTCATTCTAGAGTTACCTCAGCTGAAAGCGTTCTCAGCTCCTGATCCCGAGCAGCTAAAAGATGGGCAAGATCGACCTGGAAAAGGGTACCAAGCATTATATGGTTTATCTTACCAACCCGCTTTTTTTAAAGAGAAATCAAGCCAATTGATACTATAAAAGGAAAGCCTCAAGAAGCAGTGAGCGAAGCTGAAGCAAACTCTCACCTGAGGAGTGCTCCCATCATTGGATTCTTCATATTTGCTCAGTTTCTCTTGCAAAGAGAGAATCTTTGCAGGCCATGGGGATCGTCACAGCACCAAATGAGATCAAATGAAAAATATAAGAGCATATCACAAGCCAGCAAAGGCGAAACAAAATAAGAAATAGATGCAAAATATATCAAGAAACATATATGCACAAAGGCTAGAAGAGCAAATGTATTATATATTCTGCACAACGTATACCTCCTCGCTCAGAAAATGAAGGTTTTCACGCTGATACTGTAACAAAGCCATTTGCTGATCTGAAAGCCGGCCTTCATAATACCTATCACACCATAAAACGAGCAGAGATTTGCCATTATCCACTGCAGCTGCAATCCAGAATCAGGTCATAATAATCTTGGGTTATTTCAGACACCCGCAAGGATTATATGACGAGGTTACCTCAATCCTTCCATAGAACTTGATGGTTGAAGTGGAGAATATAATGACTTCAAAACATCCGGCTGCGAGTTAACAGAGTTGTATTGGTGGACATAACCTGAGAGAACAGTTTCCATGAATACCAAAATGAAGAATAACACACAAACCTTACGGGCAACAAAGGCCATGCAAAGCATAAATAGCATTTTGCAAACTATCTGCAGTGATTTATCTTCTAATAACTCACCAACATATATACTCATGAAGAAACCAGCACATATTGCTTCAATCAACATAATGATCCTGCAAATTCGTCATACCATAGGGAATCACAAAGAACATTAGTCTTCCAAATTAACAAAAAATTCTCATTTTTCATATTTTCTTGCAGCATATAATGAATGATCAAAATTGCAGCACAAAAAGGTATCTTCTTGAATAAGAGTTCTCCAAAGAATTTTCCTCTAGAAGAAATGAAATCCTCAGCCTTGAACAAGTAGGTTACATAGATTTTCAGCTTGAAGTAAAATAAGAAATGTAACTGGATTCTGAATCTAATCATTTAGCAAAATTTCACTAAAACACAGCAATGTTGAGATTGAGAAGCCTACCTTTGCAAAGTAGTAAGAGAAAGAAAGCGGATTTCGGCCTCCCATACTATCACAAGAAGCATTGCAGCAGTTCCTAGCATTGCATCAAAGGTAGAAAAATTAACCAAGGCTGTGTCTTCTGGTGTCAAGAGGTATGGAAACCAGTCAGCAAAAAAGCAAATTAAGGAAATCAAAGTACTTGCAATGACTTTCTTAGTGAACAGATATTATATAAGAATAATCTGTAAAAAGAGTTAACATGTTAGAAGTTTTGGTGACAATTCTCTCATCCCATAAAATATTTGTATTTTTTGCGTTCTGTTGTATCTAAATTAACAACGCTTTGGTCTCAAAGGAAGAAAGAAACCACCAATCAATTCTGCATCTTCTTGTTTCATGAATTTCGCAGTTCCATGAACATCTTTAAATAATACAATCAAGGGAAAGGGCAAAATATAGAATCAATTTCACATAGTTGGGGAAACACCATATGCAGTGATCGCAAAGGGCAGACGAACAACATGTTTCAACTTCTGGCTGAAGCTGTAATAACCCTGCAGAACATGGTATATATATTCTTCAGACAAAATGAAATGTAATCATGCAAGCTACAATACAGAGCCAGAAACATCGGTAGAGAATCATAACTACTTTCATATTATCTCAATTCTTAAACCTGTGATAAAAATAGCAAATTACGCACATCACTTAGCGACTATAGACGTTGTACCTGTAGACGTATTTTCTGGACTTGAGAAACAAAGTATTGTTGGAAGACACCTGAAACAGAACATCAACAGACTATATTAAAAAAACCAAAACTGTGGTATGGGAAACATTATACACGCAGACACATGAAGATCAAAGAGAGATAGAGAAGATATACTAAGATGGATCAATATAATATATACCTACACATACTTATGTTGACTCGTATGTATCACATTTCAGGTTCAGAGCATCTATCATTTGTAAAATTTCACTCTAGTTTGTGGAGATCAATGTTCAAGAGCCCGATCGCTCATTGTTAAGACATTCTAAGTACACTCCTCCATGGATGGACAACAAAACTACATTACAAGTGTATAGAACTAGACACCACCAATGAAACTCAACGAGCTCGGTGACAGAAAGAAACTTGAAGAACTGGATACCTGTGACAATCAAAAGTGCAACATCACAGCAGCAGAGCAACGAAGGGATCAATTTCTGCAAAGGACGGAATATCCAAGGAGCTCCTGCAGCTAAAATAGCATAACCTGCCTAATATATACCAAAAAAATATCAGAGCTACCCAAAAAATGCAGTATATGTAATGTACTTGATCTCAAAAGATGAACACTTGCCAATAGAACCATATAAAAGTAGCTTCCAACGAGACTTCTAGATTTTCGGTGACCAAACAATGGAGCTTCGTGCAATATGTCAAGGAACCTACAAGAACACAAACATCAGCAAATCAGTACCCAGAGACTTATCCACTGCAGGTTGAAGGAACACAAACCTACCCATACTAAATCACATCAAAATCATCTTCCAGAAATTCGATCACCCATTTGCTAAAGAATGCCAATTTACACCATTTGGAGAATTTCGAATCAGAAGCCATGGAATAAAACTAAGAAAAGTAACCAAATTCAATAAGCTTTAGCTTAGTGGAGCAAGAAAAAGAAACAGAGAGCCAAGATCCAAACAAAAAGGCAATATCTTAGCGGGGAATTTGGCAACACTTGATCGAGAACCACGAGCAATTTGCAGGAGCTTAACTTAAAACCTAATTTTGCCAAAACCCACATCGAAATCCAGCCAAAAATAAATAAATCTAAGAACTCGAACGGGAAAAGAGCTGAATCGGAAGACGGAAGAGGAAAAGAAGAGAAATGGATCAGAAGGCATCGGCATACAGAGCGTTCTCTTCCTCGGTCATGGGATTGGACGAAGCTCGTCTCTCTGTCGACATTTTCCAATCTCTCAATTCTCAATTTTCTGGGTTTCCTCTTTGATTTCCTCTCCTCGAGTATACACACGAAGAACGATGAATCTGCTTGATCTAAGATGACATCAAATCTGGGAATTTGTTCCGAAACGAATCAAAATATTTGTTTTTGTTGGTTATGTAACTAAAAAATTATTTTCAAAATAACTAAAAAACTGACATATTTAAAAAATTCAAAATGAAAATACATATAAAATTATAATTTGTATACAATTTGCATTCCCACAAAGTAACTCAATCCAAAACAAATCGAATCAAAATCCAAAAAAAATAACAAATCATCCTTTAAATTTTAAATAAAAATCCGACACTAAACTAAGAAGTAAGAATCTCAAAGAAAAACATTGTAAAACAAATCCGACTGTCTTCCCAATGAATCAAATAACACTCGTATAAGCCCTAGGTAGTTGGGTGGCCATTTCGGTTATTAACCGAATAATCGAGCCGAACCGAACCGAATAAGACATAACCGTATCTGAACCGAATCCGACATAAAAACCGAACGGTTATGATTTACTTAAACCCGAAAAACCGAAACCGAAAACGAACCGAACCGAATAAAAAATAACCGAAAAAACCGAGAGAATAACCGACATTTTCTTTGGAAAATTGAACTTTTTACCAAAACCGAACCGAACCCGAACCGAAAAATAACCGAACCGAACCGAACCGGAATTTATATAAAAACCGAATGGTTTTATTTTTTCTATAACCGAAATAACCGAACCCGAATATAACCGAACCGAACCCGAACCGAAACCCGAATTGGCCACCCCTACTAGGTAGTGTATCCTAATTAAATTTAGAAAATATGATTTTTAATTAAAACCAAAAATCTTATATTATCCATCTATCAATAATGAGCTCTGCTGTTTTAGTGATTTTCATTTTTTTTTATATTTTAATGATGATACATATATTGTCAATACATGTAATCTTACAGTGATAATTGAATATTAAGATTATTTTCAATTTCTGAAATCGGGAGTTTTTGTAATCCACTGGGATAAATATAATTTATTAATGTTAAGCAGAATTTCTTTTGGTTTAACGCTATAGCCCAAGCCCAAGATCAAGTCCAAGCCCAAGATCAAGTCCAAGCCCAAACACATTTTTCATGGTCAAAGTCGCTAGCTGATTCAGAAGGTTTCATACTCTGAATAGCCCTAGTTCCATGGAATCCGAAACCAGAAGAGGTCGACCGAGCACAAGCCGAAACAATCCCTACTCCGTATCCGATCGCTCGGCTAAAGCTTCGATTTTGATCCATCGGGTAACGTCATGATCCGAACCTCCTTCGCCACCGCCATCTCCCTTCTCCATACACATTCTTGTGGCGGCTCTCAAGCTCGGCCCTTGCAGAACAATACCAGAGAGGTGATGTATTGCCCTGAATCCTGGCTCGTCAAGGTCGTGTGTACTCTTTTTTTGTACAGAGTTCCTGATTCCGATGGCTGTTTCTGTTTCCTGAGCAACAACTTGAATCCCTTCATCGCCTTCGAGGTTGTGAAGAAGCTGGAGAATCCTGAATTGGGTTTTCGATTTTGGGAGTTTAGTAGGTTTAAGCTGAATATCTGCCATTCTTTCTGGACTTACAATATGCTCACTCAATCGCTTTGCAACGCGGGTCTTCACGGTATGGCGAGGAAGATGCTCGAGTGTATGAGGAATGATGGGATTTCACCGAATAGTCGATTGCTATCGTTTCTGATCTCGTCATTTGCCGAAAAGGGCGATCTCGATTTCGCCACGGCATTGCTTGTTCAGGCTTTTCAGGTTGAAGGGACTTCCTATGTAGTGAACAATTTGTTGAATACGTTAGTGAGGTTGGATCGGGTGGAGGTCGCGATTAAGTTATTCGATGAACATCTGAGATCTCGGTCATGTGTTGATACTTGGACGTTTAACATCCTGATGCGAGGTTTATGTCGAACAGGAAAAGTGGACAAAGCATTGGAACTTTTGGATGAGATGAGGAGTTCTGGTCGTGTTCCTGATAATGTTACTTACAATACTCTCATCGAGGGATTGTGTAGTAATGGAGACATAAACAGAGCAAAAGATATGTTTGACGAAGTTAAGTCGAGAAGTGATTGCTCTCCAGATGTTATTACATATAACTCGATGATGTCAGGATACTGCAAAGTTGGAAAGCTGCGAGAAGCGGTTTTTCTGTTAAGTGAAATGATTGATTTGGGAATAAACCCAACTAGGATATCCTTTAATGTTCTTATTGATGGTTTTGTGAAAGCTGGTGAGATGCCTTCTGCAGAATCCATTCGTGGAAAAATGATTGATTTTGGCTGTTACCCGGATGTTGTGACCTTCACTTCCTTGATCGATGGATATTGCCGAGCAGGACAAGTGAACAAGGGTTTGCAACTTTGGGATGAAATGAGTGCCAAAGGATTGTTCCCTAATGTCTATACCTATTCTATCCTCATCAATGCACTTTGTAAAGAGAATCGGTTACAGGAAGCCCATGAGCTTCTGAAGGAGCTGGCTTCTAAGAAAATTACTCCGAAACCGTTTATCTTCAACCCTGTCATCGATGGCTTTTGTAAAGCTGGTAATGTTCATGAGGCAAATGTCATTGTGGCGGAGATGGAGAAAAGGAGATGCAACCCAGATAAAGTTACATTTACGATTCTCATTATCGGGCATTGCATGAAGGGGAAAATGTTTGAAGCAATCAGCATTTTCCACAAAATGTTGTCAATAGGTTGCTCACCCGATAAGATTACGGTGAATTCTTTGATGTCTTGCCTTCTTAAGGCTGGGATGGCTAAGGAGGCCTATCGGCTTAAACAAGTAGCAATGAAAGGCCTGAGGGATGGTGTCTCTCATGTGGGCGAGATTGTCTCTTCGAGGAAAATACCTGTGGCCGCTTGAACGAGAACTTGTTCACTATAACCTGAACCACTGCCTCTGGATTGATGGTCTTGCTCTGCCATTTTTGCCTTCGCCACTCACATCAGGCATGCAAATATCGAAATACAGTCATACAGTAAGCATCTGATTATATTCCTTTTGATGCTCTCATAAAATCTCAAGATCCTTATCCATTTATGCATTTAACGAATTCTTGCGTTTTCATTAAATCAAAGCCGAAAATTCTATTTTCCTTGCATGTGCATAACTCTAGAAACTGATTATTATACATAGTGATAATTCTGACTAGTGACAATTTGCCATTTTGCATGACCTCACTTAATCATATGTCTCTGTTTGCTCAGAATGTAACTAATTATTTACTCGATGTTCCATTCTTTTACCACATTCCTGTTCTTCAAATTCTTAAACTGTTGAGGAGAGATGACCAAAGTAACCTCATTTGCCACATGAGGAGTAATAATTTGTGAACTTTTTCATAATCTTTCTTTGTTGCCTTTTATTCCTTGTACTTGTATTGCTTCATCTAGATTCTAGATATTGGTCTTTGTAGAGCATCCAAAACACAATAATAAGATTCATGTTATGTTGATTCCCTTCCTCTTTCAGATTTTTCAGGTGGCGTAATTAGCAGCCACACGAGGTCTGACCTCAGTGAATATTGTTAAAACATCAAAGGACTTCACTTCACGATCAATACCCATCGCAGAAAAACCGTGCAGAAATGAATGTCCTCATGAGATCTCAATACAGAAACTGACAGAAGCAGGTATCATCGATGTGAACTTTAGCCTGGAAAGACGATAACCAGTGTTATGAGTAGTTGGTGGGAACAGGTTTGCTGCAGGTAGCTAGTTTTCAACCCGTGATTTCGTTTTCTTAATCCGAGTGTTGTAGAGATTAGACGAGACGAAGCAAGAAAATGAACCCGGGAAAGAGGGTTTTCTGGAGATTCTCACACAAATCTTTTGGCCTTTGTATCAGCCCGATTCCTTCATTTTTGCCTCTCTAGAAAGCAATCTTTTTTTTTTGCTCAGATACCTCTTTTAGGTTTTTGTTTTCTTTCCTTGTCGCTAAGAACAATCGGATGGGTTAGGATCAGCATCCAGAGACTGCATGTCCCTATCTCCCTTGCACTGTGCTTTGTAACATTATGTAGTTTTTCAAGTAAGGCTCTTCTTCATTGAAACAACAAGTCTTTCATTATTATCAGATAGCTTATTAGCAAACTCTTAAGTTCCTGAGAATACCCTGGAACCACGCGCTCTATTCTCTGTAGAAAGGAAAGGAAAAACAAAAGGAGGATCACAATCCGACCTAACTTGAAACGCAAGAAAGCCTCAAACTCAGTTGTCGGATTTGGGGATCTTGAGATTTTCAAAGACTGGGCTATCAACCCCAACGCCCATCGAGTTCAAGCCATTGTCAACATAGATGGTTGCTCCTGTTATGGCAGATGCCAGTGGTGATGCTAAGAAAGCTGCCGCGTTTCCCACTTCATCTGCATCCTCAATGAAAAGAATATGTTTAGCTCGGGAAATTCCAAGAGAAGAAGAAGCATAAAAGGCGAAGAATAACGACGAAAGGAAAGTAACCCGAGGTTAGGGTTTTCTGGATAGGAGCATTGGAGTAGGAGTACTCAATCATGGTGTCTATGAACCCAATGGCTTTGGCTGCTCGGCTTCCCAATGGACCTGAAACCCAATTCTCTCTTGTCATCAGCAGCAAAGGTCGAGTCTTTGTAGAATACGGTTCATATTGTTAACAGGGACAGATAAAAGCACCAGCAGAGATGGTGTTGACCCGAATGTTGTGTTTCCTTCCAGCTTCAAAAGCGAGCACCTTTGTTGAAATAGACATTGTGGTATCATTAGAAACTTCGTAGAAGCTTCATAGGCATATGATTGAAAACGGCGGAAAAAGAAACTCACTCGTGTATCACTCTCTAAGGCAGCCTTGGCAGAACTCATACCTCCACCATACCTGCATGTACATGAACCCATGAATGCATGCTCATTGCTGTGTGCAAATGTCATATATAAACATTACCCAGGAATGATCCTTTCAGAGGCAATGTAGGTAAGAGATATAGAAGCACCTCCTGGATCACCACCCGAAAAAAAACCCACATTCAACAAGTCAAAACAAAGTAGTAAGCCCTCGATCCTAAACCCTAAACCCACATTACAAAGGAAAAAGAGAAATGGGGAAAGTGAGCTTGCTAAGGAAGGGAATGTTATAGTGCCTGGGTTCATAATCGGCAGAAAATGCTTGAGCAGGGAGACAAAGGAGTAACTCGAAGCAGACAAAGCAGCGAGATACCCTTTCCTCGATGTCTCTAGAAGAGGTTTGCTAACCTGAAGAATTAAGTTTACCCGTTACGAGACATGTCTGGCAATTACATGCTTCTAGCCAAAAACAAAAAATCATAAAAAACGCGAGAATTCTCTAACCTCTGGCCCATTTGCGAGGGAGTGCACGAGAATGTCGATGCTTCCAAAATCTTGTTTCACACATTCAGCAACTTCCTGGAACATATGAAAAGGAATGTGCAGTCTCTAACTGGTAAAATGGTCAGTGACCAAAGGAAATTCCCTAGCTCCACAATTTTAAGATTGTGTGTCAATTAGAGCATTCCTGTCCTAAGGATATGATAGTAGGTTTTCACTCATTCTCACACCTGTAAATGGTCGTTGTAATAAGTTCAGAATGTAAGGTTTTCGTTATCTATGCACGTGTATACCTGCACTGTCCAATTTGCTGACCCTGCGTAACGCTTATTCGTTTTGATCTGTACAAATTAAGAGTCAAAATGGGAAAGTGAGAAGTTATCAACATATGAACTAATCTCAATGATTGCAAAGCCATATAATTCCTGCTTACATCTTCAGGCACGTCATCGGGATTATCAAACACAGCATCTAAAGGATAAACCTTCTTGACCTCCATCAATGACCCATCTGGCAACCTGGAGAAGGATCATGATCAAGGATTTCGGACAGAAAAGATCATGAACAAAGATCCCTTGTACAAAATTTCCATGGTTCAGCAAAAGAAAACAACTTAAACAAACTGCGAGGCCTTACACGCGTGATTGATCAAATTTTCCACGCCTCAGGCTTGTCTCAAAAATGTTAAGGGCCTAATGGGCAGCTCAAATGTTAGAAGTATAACAATCGAGAAAAAAATATAAGCAGACAATAAAAAAAGGATCAAGAGAAAGAAACTTGAGGAATATAGTTTACTTACAGGAACCCATGTTCCAACTAATATCTCAGCTCCAGCAGCAGCAAGAGACTTTGCTATTGCCCAACCGTATCCATTATCATCAGCTATACCGGCAATGAAAGCCCTTTTGCCTGCACGATTTCCCTTTTCAGTTTAACCCATTAACATGTTTCTGGCCATAAAATCATGTGTTTTTGGCGCGAATGATATGAAATGGCTGTCAACAATAATGTGAGCAATGTCTGCACAAGTGAAGCTGCAGATAGCATTTAGCGCTTGGTTTTGAAAGGGTTAAGATTCGTCCTCCACTTGTTTTGGAAAGTTTCCTTCAAGTACGCGAGCAAACATTTTCCAACTGCTTATAAATAGCTTCTTGGGAACCAATCACCACCTAAAATCAAGAAAATCAAATGACAAACAAATATCAGAGGTATCAACCTCTCAGATCAATTGGCAACCCAGAGGATGCCTTAGTTTCGCTGGATTCAGACACCGCCTTTGTGACAAAGGTCACGGGTTTCCCCAGTGTTGACGCAAGACTCTGTTTTCTCAAAGGTGCAATGTTCGATAAATGGTAAGCACTGGTAAGTCTATCCCATGACATAGCTTTAGCATTGACGCCATAACTGTTAGGTCCGGACTTAAAAGCTTTAGGGGATGAAGAAAGGCACGGCCTTGTTGCAGCAATCTGCATGCTTGAAGCTGCTTTTGTCGCCATTCTCAGAAATTTTCTGATACATTTCCAAGAAGTGAAAATGTTGGTGTGTCTTAAAGGGGAATATCCAGAAACACAAATAAGCTTTTGGTTTTGCTTGCACAACAACCCTGATAGAACATTCATACCACTATGCGACGAAATGAAACAAAGATCATTACAAACTAATGGAAATTTGACGAACATTCCATGATTAATTCAGCGGATCCACCAAATATGCAATCCATGTTACATTTTCTCATCGCCAGAATTGAATCAACAGATTTCAATAATCATGTAATCCCAAAGCTAACACATTTGGGACGGGAAACCCATCTGAGCAAACAATTCGACAACGCATTTCAACAGAAACGAAACCGGACACAACCGAGAACCACGTAAGTTTGAGTAAATCTCCATGACCCATCTGCATTTTCATATCAAACATTGATTACACTGAGAAAATCAACAAACCCATCTACATTTTCTCGTCAAACATCTACATTTTATCGTCAAAACATTAGTTACACTGACAAAAAAAACCCATCTACGTTTTCTCATCGAACATCGATTACACAGAGAAAATCACCGAGCCCAGAAAGCATTTACGACTGTACACTCAGTCATCAAACAAACACAGTTACACAGAGAGAGAGAGAGAGAGATGTACCTGTGTGAGCCGGAGAGAGTCAAGTTGGAGAGACACAGAAAAACAAGAGAAATTGATAGATTGTGAAGTGATTTGTGAGGAGAGATTCGATGAGATCGAGGTGCAAACACTCGGAGACCAAATTGGTTTGGTTATGGTTTGGTTTGGCAGTTGATGAAGTTGCTCGACAACTCTGTGAATAAACTCGGGTCGGGTCGGGTCGGGTTCTCTTGAGAAAACTGGAACGGCCCGTTAAGTGATGGGCCATTAAAAACGTGAACCTAAAGTCCCAAAAAAAGGAACCTAATTGTTATACCTTAGAAAGACAATTACCTTATTATATATATTGTACTTGTAAGTATGATAGTATATGATCTATTTTTAAAACGGAGTTTGGTTCTCTCATGTTTTGGTGGAAAATATTTGGATTAACTAATTATTCTTTATTAATTAAAAAAAACTTTTAAAAGACAAATGGATTAAAGAGAAAAATTGACTAATTAATGGGGCTTTTATTAAAAAGAATTTGAAGTAAATAGGCCACAAAAAGAGATTAATCAGGTCTTATGGATTTGAATTAACAAAAAAAGGAAAATTGTCATAAATATAAATATATATATGGAGGGTCCAAATTTTTTAATGTATTCCACGTCATAATTGAGTTAAAATAATTTGATATATTTTTTGTTATATGAAATTAATGAAATTGATTTTCTAATTTGGAGTATTATTAAAATAAAAAACGTGATTTTATGGAAAATCGGTAAAAACTAAATTTAAAGGAGTGATATATAAACAATAATTTTAAAATTAAAAAGAAAATCTAAAGTATCCAAATTTCTATATAAAATTATAAACATTTGAAATTTTAACAATTTTTGTACTCATCAATAATACCGTTACCGTCGGTTGGTAATAGCCGGATTCCGTCAGGACATTCACTGAGCAAATAAATAAGTTGACTCTTTTTTTCCGCCAAGTCAATATAATATCATCTACCACGTCAGCTAATTTATAAAAAAAATATAAAAATTACTACACAATAGACATATACAAAAATTATATATATGTATGTGTGCATATGTGTGTGTAAATTTTTATAATCTTTTATAAATTTGTTGATATGGCAAATGAGACAACATTAAAGTTACAAAATAATCAATTTTCCGGTGATTGATTACATCTATGAAAAGACGCATTAGGTTGAAAAATTATCAAATTTTCATACGTTTGTAATTTATATGAAAATTTGTATTACTTTGAAATTTATGAATTTCAAAGTCTATATGTTAATTTTTTTTGTAAAATTGGACAATTTTAATAGGAGTTTCCTGGTATCTAATTGCATTCAAATTCAATATATATTCAGATTATAATGGAACACTATAACTATTTAAATTTAAAAATAAATAAATCTAAATTAAAAAACAATCGAAAATATTTTATTAGTGAGAGAGAACCGAGGAGTCTAAGTGAAACAACCTGCACAACAGAATGAATATATTTGTCATGTCCTTTTATATATCAAATTTATTAGTTTCGGGTTTAATTTTACCAGTTCACGTATAATTTCCGATTTGTTGGACTTTTTGCCGAAGGAACATGTAATTCTCTTTTTAAAAATAATATTATATTTTTCGGTAAAAAAAACTTAAATTGATTGGGATATATTCGTAGATTATTATTGAGAATATTTGTTAGAAATCTTGGAGGAAAACAACGGAAAAAAGGAGAATGAAATCGAATCGAGAGACCAGATATCTCTTCAAGGTGTGTAGAAACTTTACTAAAACCGTTATTCCATCTGTTACGAGTAAGGACTACCAGAATATGATTCTGAGATATAATGAAGAGAAATACGTTCTAGAATTGTTCGTTCAAAAACGCACAGACAAGAAAACATGAAGAATGAGATGAACGAAAGCTTTCGGAAGAGTTTTTGGAAGAAACTACTGAAAGTGCTCACAAAATCTCTCAAAAGCTTTCGGGAGTATTTCCGCATAACGTCGTCGGGAGAATCTCTCAATCCCGAGTCACGGGTAAATGTATATTAGTCTCTAGCGGGAATCACTCCCGAACCCGTTCCATAGCATGTGGAACGTTGGCGCGGTCATAGAGTAACTGTAAGGTTTCCTCATCCCGGAATAGTCGAATCACTCAAGGCTATCCCGTGAATCATCGGCTCCAAGCTGGAAACGGGCGATCTCACATAGAGTAATCATCAAGATATCACCTCAATCCCTGATTACAAACACACACTCGACCTTACTCCGGCCCTCTGAAGTAAAGGCTATCCCGTGAATCATCGGCTCCAAGCTCTGCCCATAGGCGAACAATCACAATCACACCTCCTCAATATGAAACTCGACCCGGATCAAGGATCATAAAGAGGAGATCTCACATAGAGCAATCATCAGGATATCACCTCAATCCCTGACTACATACAAACACACGTTCGACCTTACTTTGGCCCTCCGAAGTAATGTCTCACGCCATGCCAGCTACCCGGGTCCCCAATCATAAGCATCCATGCAAGAGTCTCATGTTAATCACACATACACACGATCTTGCTTCATATTCTGGTAATCATTCTTATTCCAATTCATTTTACGATTTTATCCCTCGACCCAAACAGATCGGGTTCCGCCCATCCCGGATTACTAATCTAGCTCATTTCGAGGGTTTCCTTATCGTGAAATGCTTCTGTTATGGTTTCATGAGGTTTGGGTAGGAAACAGGATTAGATTGATCAAACGGGGGTCTGAACCGGGTCACTTGCGTCGGATCTCACCTAATCCGGCACTACAGATGGAAACGGGTGAAAAAGGGTCTGGACCGATCGGTCTGGAGGCTGGACCGGTCGGTCTGGAGGGGTTCGTTGACCGTTGATCGAAACCTGGTCCGTTCGAACCAAGACTTCAGTTCGTTCGGGCTGAGGTATCTACACTGGACGGTCCAGATATCCAGACCGGACTCAGGTCATCTTCTTCCTCACGATGCCTGCAACCCTAGACTGGACGGATCATGCCTGGACCGATCGGTCTAGGCGAACCAGGGATTTCGGACTTCGAATTTTCTCACCAAATTCATCAAATTATAGCTCAAAATGATCCTTGAAACATTATGAACTCAAATCTAAGGTCAATTTCATACAAAGCGCACTCAAAACATACAAATCTCAATTTTCAATTTGATTATCATTTTTGAACTTAATCCGAAACACTCACCTAAGTTGATTTTGAGTTGTGGGCTTTGTTGGGGAGGGTTCCCAGAGTTGATTTCTGTATTGTTTGATTGATTTCGACTAAATTCGAAGCTCCAATCGAAGCTTGAATTTTCGAACTCGAGGGAAAACTTTGAGAGAGTGTGAGAGCGAAAATGTGAGTGTAGGAGACAAGAGTGAAGGGGAAAGTTCGAGCAAGGGCATGTGAGTTGCGTCCGGCCAAGCAGGAGATGTCACACGCCGGAGAAACGTCGGATTCGCGGTCGTGACTCAGCAGGAAAAAAGGCGGCACGTGAATCTGGTCTCGTCTCGTCGGACCGAACGGTCTGGGTGCGCTGACCGGTCAGTCTTCGCGTAGACCGATCGGTTTGGCCAGTTTTCGTCTCTCTACTTCGCTCGGTTCGGTTCAAACCTTTGAATTGGCTCGGATTAGGTTCGTTTCAATATTCTAGAGTCGTTTTTTGGCTCATATGAGATTTCCTAAGTCTCGATGTAGGAATGAAAATTTTATGGGGTATTACAGCCCATGTTTAATCTAACACGGCCGTGTTGCAATTAACACTGCTCGTGTTACCTTTGACATAACCCGTGCTGAATCTAACACTGGCCATGTTGAAATTAACACGCCCGTGTTATGACTCGTGTTGAATTGATGTACTTAAATTTCACTATTAAATACAAGTTTATACTTCACCAAACATATGTATATGCTTTACCAAATCATACTATATCATTTACGAATATATAACTCCTCCACCATATCTATAATACATAAAAATATTAACAAGAGAAATACCGCCATATTATTTGAAATATCACAGTATGGTGAGGAGTATATCATTTTTTTGGAAGATATTTAAAGTTTGTGTAAACCTAAAAATATACAGTAAAAATGTAAATTTCTTGTAATTTCTCCGTAGAAAACCGAACGTGAAATAAGCATTTAAGCCTTCGAAAAGAGGATTTTGAAATGATAAAAAAAATTTACATTTAATTAAAAAAATTTGGAGTTCTTTTTATTTTGCACGTTTTTATAATGGCTTGGAATGTCAGGTTCATGATATGAAGAATATCATCATTGCATTAAAGTTGTCTTTGGTTGTTCATCCTCTTGCACTTTCATTTTACTAATAAATATATATAAAAATTTGCATATTTTTATACCTAAATGACCCCACCAATTAAAGTTAGAACTTTTTTACTATTGTAATCCACCCTAAAATATTTTTCTAACTCTAATGTAAAAACTTATTATTAATTTTATAACAAAAATAAGAATATCTATTTAACTACTAGATTATTAAACTTATTAACCAAAAGTTGCTAAAATTGTCTTCTTCTTTTTTTTTTTTTTATTATGGGATGTGATAAGATATTAGAAGAAGAAATGGGTATCTGTATAATATCTAATCAAATCATCAGGATCTAGAAATAAGTTGAATGAATATATTTTTCAAAAACTAAATTAACTTATATTTTAGAGAGAAAATATCGTACAAAACTAATATGAAAATCAAATGTTATTTTTTGATAAAATTTAATAATATAAACTAAAAATAATCAAAAACGAAAAATAAAGAAAATAAAGATGAAACCCCTTGATTACAAGCTTTTCAAGCCGTTGCCTTCTACTTCCACACGTATAAAACATGTTTGTTTTACTCTGAGGCCTACCACATGACTTACAATTGTTTTATCCAGTACGTTATATATATATTCGAGTTTGATAATTCTATGAAAAATAATAATTTATATATTTTGTTACCTTAAGAACCCAAATATTTAAACTGCATTCTTTGGTTTAATGTAAAATCATCCCGGTCTCATCGTCATTTCCCACCTATAAGTTTCAATATGGTAAAAAAAAATATATAATTTGCAATTCGCATCCATCCAAATAAATAAATAAATAAAATTAATATGATATATACGCATATACGTACGTATGTAATTGTATATTCAAAATGTTTGGTGAAAATCCAGAGAAGAAATTAGGGCAGCAGTAGTTGTAGTTTTGTTGGATTTGTTCAAAGCCTTTTTCTTTGACATCTAGAAACTAATAAAATGTTGGAATATTTATTTTATTTATATTTCTTCCAAAGAAGATTAAATTTTTAGTGTTTTTGCTATGATTTATAATTATAAACCAATATATTCCATTGACTATAATAGAAAGTATTTCTGTTATTGTTTTACATAATTAATTTTAATAAAAACTGATATTTTTAATTATATTTTTATAACTATAACAGAAAAATAAAGATTTATATTTTTTTCGATCTATATACGTGTGTATATATATAATGACATATAATCCATATGTATTTAGACGGCCATTCATGGAACATGTATTATACATTATAAAAAATTATAGAAGGTGAAAGTTTGTGGAAGATTAGTCTAAAATGTCATTATATAACTTGGTCGATATAACCGCGGTTTTGGACCATGGTTTTACTCTAATATATCAAATAATTTGAACAAATTTATTTTCTTATTTTTTTAATCACCTTACTTTTTTTATTTGTTTTTTTGTGTGTTCAATGTCGAGGCAAGAGGTTTATATATTGAAAAAAATACTTACTATTTATTACAAATTAAAGTTTTGAGTTATCGTAGAAATTTTATTGTTAACACATTTTTTTTATATTTTAAACTTTTTAATTACATTTTGTTGAAACAATATTATTTAATTATGTCAATGTCCGATTCTCACAATTACCGAAAAACAACTCTAACATGGCAAATTGTGCGAGATTAAAAGTGTTTTTCCCAATTTTTAGGAGTTAAAACCCTAAAAAAATCTCCAATTATGATTTTTTTATTTCGTTTTTTCTAAAAATCTGAAAAATCAATTTTTTGAAAAAATAATGTAAAATCCAAAAACTATGTAGATTTTAGGGATTTGTTATTAGATTTTTTATTAAAAAAATTATTATAATTTTAAAGACAAAAATACTTATTGTTTTAAAAATAATTTTACATTATACCTATTTCTATATAAAGACAATATTTTTTTTTATCATTTTTACTATAATTCATATCTTTTTTTGAAAAAAAAGTTTATAATTTAAGATATATAATTCAAATTTTATTATTAAAAATATATATTGTAATCTTCTTATTTGTTATTACCAGTATTAATAAATATGATTTTTGTTTTAATACTAAAAACCCTTTTTGGTAATTTTTAAATATAAAATCTAAAACCAAAAAGTAAAATATTATTTTTACCAATCAAAATTTCTAAAAACTGTAAAAATTACAAAAATCAAAAACCAAAAACTAAAAACCAAAAATCAAAAATTAAAACCAAAAAACCAAAATAAAAACTATTACCATTTCAGGCCTTAGCTCATTTGTGAATAATTTCAAAAGAATATATTTTTATCGTAAACCATTTTGAATTAAGAATTAAAAATAGAAAGTATGTAACACATAATTATTGAACTGGATTATGTTAGGAAACTATTTAAAAATATTCATAAAATCGTTGTTAATTTTTTGAAAACGTACAAGTATACACGTTTCCGACAAATCTAACATAATTAAACAACACAATCTTAAACAACGCAACATTCAATTTATCTGTCGTGTCTTTATACATTCATACATACATACATATATGTGGATATGGATATTTTACATGTTATTGTCGAGAATAAAAAAAAATCTTCCAAGCATTTTTTGCACCATTTTTTTTTACCGATTTTTAAGTTTTTAAATATTTTTCATTTTACCCACTCTAACTAACTCCTAATTTTAAAATTTAAAATCTAAATCGATTTTATAAACTCTAAAATTTATATTATATGTTTAAATAAATACTAAAAACTACCACTATAAATTCTAAATGTTAGAATTCATATTGAATGGTTCAAGATTTAGCATCACTTCAACATTTAAACAGTTTTATGATCAATTTAGAAATTTGAAAGTTTTATGATTCAATTACGGTAAGATATACCATTAGTCTCAAGGCAAAATAAATGAAGTGGGGGACCCACATAAGGAGATGTCAACTCCATAAGAGAATCTCCCAAATATTAAAAAGTAATTCGAACACGAACAAGTCGTCTCTTCGGACAACGCGGTTGTGTTCCTCACCTCGTTCTTCTTCTTTTTTTTTTTGTACACACACACACACACACACACATATATATATATATATATATATATATATATAAAAGATAATTTTTATTTTATATTTGATGTAATTTCTAGAAGCTTAAAACTCTTGCTTGTTGCAGTTCTACCAAACTTTTAGGGGGTGACTGGTTATACCGCTCCCAACCGCAAACGGAGCAGTTGCGGTTTCTGGCGGTTGGTGGCGGTTGTAAAACTGACTGGTCCAACCGTAGCGAAACGTAACCGCAATAAAACTTCAAAAATCAAAACGCTGATTCTCACCTGCGTTTTAGCAGCGTTTCATAGCGTTTATAGAAAAAGACCAAAATACCCTTGAAAATAATAAAACCCTAACTCTCTTTTTCTTCTATTCTTCTCCTATTCTTCTCGCATGTCTGTCCGTAGAAAACCTGTGTTCGCATCGAGCCGTCGACCAAGCCTCTAGATCGTCGGAACTTACCGGAGCTCGCCGGAGTTTTCCGGACTTCGTCATCTTCGTCGTCTCTTGGTATGTCTATGTCTCTATTTTATGTTTATCCCCTTTTCTCCTCTGTTTTTTTTTTCCAGATTTCGTTTGAATACTTGGATTTATCATTTCATTTGAAAATCCCAGTCGAGTTCACATAATATACTTTTACACAAAATGGGTTTTGTGGGTTTTGGATTCTTTCCTGGATGTAGCATTTCGTACGTAATGGATTTTAGATTCTGTTTTGGTATGAAATGGGTTTTAGATTCTACTTTGGCCATGAAGTGTGTATTACGTAGTTGAAAATATGGATCTATTTTTTTCTTACCTATGGATTTGATTCCTTGTTTCTCCTGTACCTGAATGCACGTAGCCAAGAAGTGTGATTTATGTTTGTGGGTTTTGTTTTGACTTTTGAGTTTTGAAGGACACTATGGTTGTAGAACTGTGTGATGTCAAATGCAAGTGTTTCTATCACCGTTTCTTTGTGCATTTTTTGTTGATGCTTGAGAAATCTGTACAAAATTGTGTATTTCTAATGATTAATGTTGTTTTGTGAAATGTAATTTTTCTCTCACATTATAAACTTTTATTATGTTCATGGGCCTTCATGAGAATGAAAGTTTACAACTAAATATCAGCTTGGGATTTGAGTTTTGACATTGAAGCGTGTTTTATATTTGTACTCAAGACATTGATGATTTTTTTTTTGTATTATGTTTCAGATTTGAGAAATCTAACGATCAATCGACAAATATGGCATCGGGAAGTGAATCTCATAAGAAGGTAAATACAATTTAAAACCAGAATTTTGTACATATTCATTGATTTTATTTTCTAAGTTTCAACTTTTTGTGATGTTTATATTTTTTTAGAAAATTCTTTGGTCGGATCGGATGACACGTGTTATGCTAGACCTCTATATACTAGAGAAAGAGGCTGGACATACAAAAGGGGGAAATCTAAGTGAGGTTGGAAAGGCGAACATGACTAGAGAGTTTAATAAAATACTTGGAATGAATTTGACTTATGGAAAAATTAAGAATAGGATCGATACTTTGAAAAAAGACTATTACATCTATAGTAAGATCACTCATGGGGCGACTGGTCTTGGATTCGATCCGGTGAATGGAACTCTTCAAGCCCCCGATCATTGGTGGAAAAGCAAAATTCAGGTGGATTTATAAAACAATGTTTTTCTATCAAATATCATTGTTATCGAGTTATTCACAAATTTTTGTTCTTTTTTCTTTTTCAAGGTTTATCCCGAGGCTGAAAAAATCCGAACAAATCCTTTGAAGTTTATACCACTTTTGGATGTGGTTTGTGGGGATGTAACTATAGTAGTTGAGAAATCATGGCAACCACGACGTGGTTTGGACTATCACGCTCCACCTATTCCCATGGAGAATGAAGAAGGTAGCGAAGAGAATGAGATCCCAGCAATGCAAGATTCTACACATGGTCTTGCAGATATACATGAGGCACAATCAATGTCGGAGATGCCAAATTCTTCAAACAGGTCTGATGCTGAGGCACCTATCCGACCATCTAGTGGAGCAAATCTGAATATGGGTCAAAAGAAAAAGCGCAAGCGTACACCAATGGAGACCCCAATCGAACGCATTGCTAGAACCATGGAAGAGCGCAATGTGTACTTGGAGCGATTGACATCGAGGCATGAAGTGCAAGTGCAACAAGGGCCTTCAATTGAAGAACGCATGGCCAATGTTGTGAATGCGATTATGGCTGTACCTGATTTGGTTCCCATGAGTCCTCTCTATTGGGCTTCTCTTAATTTAATAGCGACAAATGAGATAATGCGGGGTGACTTTAAAATGAGATTTATATACACACGTATTGGAGTTCCGGGTCGTGCACACGATACAAAGGTATTAACAGAGTGTGCAAGACACGATGAATTTTTTCCATTTCCGGACTCAGGACAATATTTTCTCGTGGATTCTGGTTATCCTAATCGGAAGGGTTTTCTTGCTCCTTATCAAGGTGAACCGTATCATCCTAATCACTTTTCTGGACGTCGACCAAGAACTATGCGTGAGTTGTTTAACAAGAGACATTCTTCATTGCGTTCGGTAATAGAGAGAACATTTGGAGTTTGGAAAGGCAAATGGACAATCTTGAAGGGTCCCCCTCGGTATAGTATAAACGTACAAGAAAAGATTGTTGCAGCTACCATGGCACTGCATAATTTCATTCGAGATTGTCGTGAAGAAGATATAGATTTCAATGTTGCCGAAACTACTGAAGATTATATTCCCGAACCCACTGGAAACACATCTCCATCACGTTATGATATGGATGATGACCGATTCTATGATGCGACAGCGGATGACTATATGGCAAATGTTAGAGAGGGGATTGCTAAAGAAATATGGGATGCGACGAATTAATATTTTTATTATGTTCTTTTTTTCATTTCAATTGTCTAATACATTACGTTTTATACAAAATATTTTATATATATATATATATATATATTATAGACGACTTGTTTAGTATTATGATTTGAATTTATTTTTTGATATTATATTTTACTAAATTTCATTATCACATGATTATAAATTTTTTAAATTTATCAATAATTATTTTTTATATTTTTATCAAAAATTATTTTTTAATTTAATATAAATTAAATTGATGGAATTTATATTTTAAAATATTTTATATAATTATTTATAAATTATATAAAATATTTTTTATCAAATGATAATATAAAATTAACTGTAATTGATTTAAAAAATTATCTTAAAATCATGTACTTTTTGGTAATTTATATCAAAACGCAACCGCAACTGTGTACAACCATTCACTTCTACTCGCAACCAACCGCAATCGCCACCAACAGTCATTTACAAACCAGTCAGTACCAATCGCCTACAATCGCTAGCAAACACTCTGAAAACGCTATCACCCGCAACCGCAACCGCTGCGGTATAACCAGTCGGGCCCTTATCCTAAATCCGTTTTTCAATTCATTTTTTTTTTTGTGTGAAATTCCATCTCGTTTATTTCCTTATTTGACTGAACCATATATTGACTGATTTTCTTGGTGAAGGGGCAGTGAGTGCCCCTTCTTATGAAAAGTTTTCAATTGAATTATTTTTTTTCAAATTATTTTTTTATATAAAATGTTAGTTATATTAATCACATTTTTGAATTTTTATATACATATATATAAATTATGCAAAAGATAATTCCCATATAGCAACAATCTCTAAAGACAATTAAGGGGGATATTTACGTAAATTAAACTAAATTATATTGTAATTTAATAGAGTTAAACAAATGACCGATTTGATTGCATGTTTTTTTTTCAAATATTTGCGTGTGACTGCTATAATCAGTAACAAGGTTTAAATATTCTTAACCAATTATAATGTCTAATATATTAATGAAGAAGTGTTCCAAATGGCTTTATAAGCGTCATAATAAATTCCAATATTTTCATTATTATTATTGTTACTATTAGTGACTTATTATCATGTCTGATTTGAACATTTTTTTCAAATTTTTTTTTCACTGCTATGGTAATCAATACCATCATTATATAACACCAGTTGTCTCTAATTGCACAGTAGTCATAAAAAAGTGTGACGTTTTACGTAATGTAAATACAAATTATTGCAACTTAATTAAGAGATTAACAAAATCAAAAGACAAGATGACAGTGAATTTCAAGATAATTAAATGCCTTTTTCATGAATTATATATATATTCCTACGAGTATTTAGCCAGTTTGTTCTATTACACTTGTACCAGATGAGGTCGAAATTTAATAAAATCTTTTTAAAAATATAGTTATAAAATTTGGGAATTCTGTAAACTAATATTTTTCTCTAACGTGTTTGATTATTAAATTAAGATAAAGGATATCCAAATATTAATTTATAGTTTATAGATTAAAATATAACTATTCGATAAAAATATCAATTTAATCGAAAAAATAGATTGTTTATGGTATCCATCGTAGTTTATCAAAATAATATCGCAATTTTTAGCATGATAAATTTTTTATAAAAAAAAACATCAAGTTGCCAATTTTCTTGACCCGTGAAAAAACTTTTCCAGCTTGCAGCTGCTCTGATGAGCATCAATATTTTTTTTTAAAAAAAAAAGAAAAAGTCTTTGGTATTGGAATTCGATTTCATACACAAACCTAGTGAAATTAGAATATTCCATAATAATTAAATTTCTTGATTATATATATAAATATATATATGTATATGCTATTTTCAAAACCACAGAAGACTAAATCCGAATTTTAATCCGTTATGATGAATATTTCGTCTCAAAAAACTCTATTTCAACGTCATTATTATACGAATAATCATGAATACAGAAAATTGATTTTTTTCTCATCCAAATATTTGTACAATTAGGAAGAAAATAATGCGTGATTTGCCTTCATTTGAACCACCCACTACTGCAGACTCATGGACTGACCAGCAAATTTATAAAATATTAAATTAAAATAACAACTCTATTACCGCATTAATTACATAGTGAAAACATACATGCGCGTATATATATATATACACACACACGTGCGAACACACCATAACACGGCTAGAAGAAATAGATGTAATCAGTAATTCCCAAGTTGCAGCCCTCTTTATGTTGAATTATTATTATTTTTTAGTAGGAATAAATAAATAAATTATAAAAATTGTGCAAAATAGAGTAGTTTGGTGGATTTGAATTTGTATATTATAATATAAAGTTTTAATTTTTGGTCTCACCCATCTTCGGCGTTCTTTAAAACGAAGCATATCTCATTGGAACACAAAGCCAAACGAGAGCCAACAAAAGGGGAAGAAGAAGACTCAGAGATTCTCTCTCAGAAGCTCCAAAAAAAAAATAAAGGGAGCGGAAAGCAAACATCAATGGCGGTAAAGAAAATATCTTGGAGATCATTCGTGGCTGGGTGTTTCCAAGATCCAAGCTTTGAAAGAAAATCTTTCAAGAAACCCAGAAACGAGGTGAAGAAACAGAGATCGTTTCAGAGGTTGTCGATTCTGGACATAAGCAACCCGAGTTCGACGACCTTGTCTGAAGATCTATCCATCTCTCTCGCCGGTTCAGATCTCCATATTTTCACCCTCTCGGAGCTCAAAATCATCACTCAGAGCTTCTCGTCGAGCAATTTCCTCGGCGAAGGAGGGTTCGGACAGGTCCACAAGGGCTTCATCGACGATAAACTCAGACCTGGTCTCAAGGCTCAGCCTGTCGCTGTGAAGAACCTCGACCCGGACGGTCTTCAGGGTCACAGAGAATGGCTGGTTCGTAGATTCTTCGATTTCGTGTTTTCATGGTGGATTTCGTTGTCGTGAACTCGAGTTCGATCATTGATTTGTTGGTGGGTTTTTTTTTTCAGACAGAGGTGATATGTCTCGGACAATTGAAGCACCCGAATCTGGTGAAGTTGATCGGTTACTGCTGCGAGGAAGAACACAGGCTCCTCGTCTACGAGTTCATGCCTCGTGGAAGTTTAGAGAATCAGCTCTTCAGGCGTGAGTGATCGATCTTTTCTCTCTTCCTCTACATTTTATGGATTTAGATCCAAGAACTAAAAGGGCTTGATCCGAATCGTGGCATGATTCTTCAGGATACTCAGTTTCGCTGCCATGGACGACGAGGATGAAGATCGCGCATGGAGCTGCAAAGGGTCTTCAGTTTCTTCACGAAGCTGAGAAACCCATTATCTATCGCGATTTCAAAGCCTCGAACATCCTGTTAGATTCGGTAATTAAGCACTTAATCACTCTCGATGACGCTAATTAATCCATTTTTATAGCCAGTTCTTACAGTAAACTTATTCAAAACTCTACAGGACTACACGGCAAAACTCTCGGACTTTGGGCTAGCCAAGGACGGGCCGGAAGGAGACGACACGCACGTATCGACCCGAGTCATGGGCACTCAAGGCTATGCGGCTCCAGAATACATCATGACCGGTCACTTGACCGCGAGGAGCGACGTCTACAGCTTCGGCGTCGTGCTTCTCGAACTCTTGACGGGTCGTAGATCGGTGGACAAGAAACGGTCTCAACGGGAACAGAACTTAGTCGACTGGGCTCGCCCAATGCTAAACGACCCGCGAAAGCTTTCGAGGATCACGGACCCTAGGCTCGAGGGCCAGTTCTCGGTGGCCGGTGCTCGAAAGGCCGCGGCTTTGGCTTACAACTGTCTCAGCCACCGACCGAAGAACCGACCCACGATGAGTTCCGTCGTTGCAGTTCTCGACGACGTAAAGGATTACAAAGATATCCCCATGGGACCCTTTGTCTACACCGTGTCTTCCTCGCCGGAGATCGTCGCCGGAAGAGACGTGAAGGAGGAGGAGGAAGGTGGTGGTAATCACAAGAGGAAGAACCCCCGGTCTCCGGCGGATAAGTCTCAGGTGAGCGACGGCGGAGGAAATCACCGGAGAAATTTGAGGAACGGGTTGAGTTCGCCGATTCGTAGTGAGGTTGGTGGTGAACGGTACTGACTGAGTTTTCTTGGGTTGTAAATGTTTTTTTAATGTGAATATTTGTTTTTTTTTTTCAATTTCGGAAATATTTTTTATTTTATATTATTATTATTCAGTTGTTGCTAATGTATTATTTATTATTTGTCTGATCAAATCAAGAAAGCAATACGGTCCAAATTATTGTTATTTTTTCACCGCAACTTTGTAACCAAAGGGTTTCGTCTGATCAAAGACGCGTTTTAGATTACAATTATTTTTGTTTCAGCCCATATATAAATATATACACCATACAGATCACATAAGTATATAGAACATTGTAAATAGTTTATTTATTGAAAATGATCTATATTTGTGAGGACATATACAGCTTGATTGGCCATATATGCGTGTGTGTGTGTGTGTGTGTAAGTTTCCATATCAATTTGTGTTGGGTTAATAATAATTAAGTAATATATGAGTGTTTTAGATTCTAGATATTTATATAAAAATAAAATCTTACCAACTTGATATTGATTGTTTCAAGAGTCATATATGACAGATCAGCCATAGATATGAAAATCATTTGTGTTGTCCATATCTGATCATATAAATGCCTACTTGGCTTCCACTAAGCCAATTTTGTATTCTGTAAAAATCTAGATCATGGATATTTTGATTCCAAAATGCACAAATCCATTTGGATCTAATCAAATATTTTTATCATATATGGATGTACTCTAATTTTAAAATTAACTAAATATCTCTTTTTGAATTAAACTAATCGAACTCAAAACTAAATATAATAAGTATCAAATTATATTGAAACAAAAACGTATTTAAAAATTATTTTTTTTTATAATTAAAATAGAACCAACAAAAGAAAAAATATGGCGTGTCCTAACAAAGGATTGGAAATAATCCTTTTTTAATCCAATAATATACATTCCACTTAAATTCAAAATCAAAATCAAAATCCGATATTAATTGTAAAACTTGATTATGATATTAAATTGGTAATCCATATGACATAAAAAGTTGGAAGCATTGATCCAACGGTGTGTGTGTATATATATATATATATATATATCATATGTCCAAATCTCACGTGTTTGATCCAAATACACAAACTGTGTTCTTAATCAATATCTATAATTTTTAATTTTTTGTTTAATAACGCGCTATCGTTATAACATTCACAAAAACATGTCAAAATATCAAATTCCTCACTAATATCATCCCAAAAATAATGTACAAAAACTTGAAAAACAATGTTAAAAAATGGATAAATATAAACAAAATTTTATTTTAAAAGTATTGGCGGTTTGCCAAAAAAATAAGGAGGTTGTCTAATTCTTTCGTGTCTGGTCAATTTAGAAAAACTATTTTTTAATAATTTGAATATAAAGAAAATATTTGAAATGAAAAACATTACAAGTCAGTTCTATTTCACAACCAATATATTTTTTTTCCTCAAATGATAACGATATTTATGAAGATCTATGCGAAGAGAAATCATATTAGTAACAGATTGTACAGAAAATGAAATTAATACATCACATATATGAATGTAATTATAATAATTGAACACGAAATATCTTACAAATTTAAATTTAACAAAATTAACAGTAATACTCAAAACATTTTGTGCAAAGCACAGTTATAGGTCTAGTACATTACATTGATCGGAGTAATATCATTATCTAAATTAATTTTACTGTTAAACCGAGTTGAACCGGAAAAATAGAAAACCGATTTGAACCGATTAACCGTATACCGAACCGACCGACGTGCGCATAGCCTCGCTGTGGCTTAACAGAGCAACCAACAGGCAAAAAGAGAATTTCTAGGGATTGTTCACCTTCTGCGAGCGACGGCGACAATGGATTCCGATATTACGATGGTTCCCGCTGGCGAAGGCTCTACCGCCGCCGCTTCCTCCTTGCCGTCTTCTTCCACCAAGAAACCGAAACGATTCGAGATCAAAAAGTGGAACGCCGTCGCCCTCTGGGCCTGGGGTACGTTTCACCGAAACCCTAACCGTATCTCTACGTTTTGTTTTTTTGTTTCGTTCCTCGTGGTTTTTCTGGTTTTAAATCGGTGTGAAATCGTGGCTTGATTTGTGTAGATATCGTCGTGGATAACTGCGCGATCTGCAGGAATCATATCATGGATCTATGTAAGTTTGTGATTCCCTACACGGGTTTTGCGATCTGTGGTTCTGTTTTCGTTCGATTGATTTTCCAAAACTAGCGATTAAGAATTTGCGTATTGTATTGTTCTCCTGATCAGGCATCGAGTGCCAGGCGAATCAGGCAAGCGCAACGAGTGAAGAATGTACTGTTGCTTGGGGTAAGGTCCTTAGAACTCTGGCCATTTTGATAACTCGCCAACTGTGGAAGCTAAGTTTGGAGGTTTACCATTCTTCTGAAGAAAATCTGAAGTTTTATCTGCCTCGGGCTTTCTAGATTAGCATCATAGCGTGACAGTAATTCAGAGTTGATCGTAGTAACATTATATAATATATTGGAGTTTGATCATGGAAGGGCCGACTTGGCTCAGCGGTAAAACCATTTACCGTGGGGTGCGTTACTATAAACATTATCATCCAATTTGATACCATTTCTTGCTTCTTTTGATGGGATATTCACATATATTTGTTGCTGAAGACATTAGTTTAAGGTTTAGTGTTTCCGGTATCCTATTTGACTATTTCATTGTCAGCTAGGATTGGTTTCCCTTTTTTTGAAGCTGTTTGAACTTCTTGATCCGATCACTAGGCACATGGATTTGGTAGAAATTGTTATCTTTTCATATCAGTGGCCAGTCTGCTCTGTGGTACATGAAATGTTCGCCTTATTCTTCTACCAAGAATATGGTTTCTGCTTTTGTTTACTATGGTCGTTTATTTCCATGTTGTAGCTGTGATGTGTCGATGCAACGTTGCCTTCTCGAGGACTAAAAAACATCTAAAGACTCACCTATTACATGCATTTGTACTACTATTTCTTTCATAGGTTCAGTTCAGTTTTATTTTTCCTCCTTTGCTGAACTATGATCTGTACAATGCTAAAGATTCCTGCTATTTGCATATGTTATAGGGGTTTGCAATCATGCTTTTCATTTTCACTGCATCAGCCGTTGGCTCAAGACTCGTCAAGTTTGCCCCTTGGGTATGGTTTAGCTTCTCCATTGCCCACCCACACATTTTTTTTGGATTCCTCATTTGAACAGAATGGTTATCTCATGATTATGTTTCCGATGTCGCCTTCTTGTTGCAGATAACAGCGAGTGGGAGTTTCAGAAGTATGGGCATTAATCATTCAGCCGTGAAGAAGGTATCGATCATCTGGTCCTGACTCCTCTCACAATGTTCCATAAAAACCTGTGCCTCCAAGTTTCGTTACTGTTTCCCAAAAAGAAAAAAGAAAAAAACAGGGTGTTTCTAGCAAGGTACACGTACACGAAATAGCTATCTTAATCGAGTCTTGATATTCTCTTCAGGGATCTGGTTTAAACCTGGGGGACTGGGAATTCAGAATGATGTAGAAAAGCAGGCATGCCGGGTTTTGAACCTATTTTGTTGTTGTTTTTGCGGTTTTAGTACAATGGAAATGGAAAGCGTGGGTGTGTGGTTTGGAAACAGTAGTTAAGAGGGTACACAAATGATCTTCGAGATAGAAAACAAGTGGTGAAATGAACTATGGTTTGGCGAAGTTGGTCTCTCTTGGAGGGTTCTGAAACAGAAAAAAGAAGGACCTGCGACGAAACAAACAAGCGTAAATCGTATAAATTTGTTTGAGTCTTGCCCTTAAGTTTCTGGCTGTGTTTGGACATGCGTTGGGCAGTCGGAGCGCAAAATATGACAGGGACTCTTTGGGTGGCGAGAAATAGGGTTAGGTGCCCGATTCTTTAAGCGTATCCTATCTTGGTTTTGTTAGGTTCGGGTATTCGAACTCGAAATCATAACGAACCAGAGAGATGAGAGAGTACGATCGATGGATGGACCATCCAGGTGCGAGACCGTAGATAGACGGACGGTGCAATTGAGTGTAAGATTGAGATGTTCGATCAAAAGTTGCAACGATGCGTGCCGTGATGTCAAGTCGAGTCCTTGAGAGTAAAAAAAAAAATCCCACTTAAAATACATTTTTTCGTTTTTGCGCTCGCAACGAGGGATGAGGCGATGAGCGTTTTAGTTGTTAACCCAATAATCCAACCGGATAAAATATAATTGTAATTGAATCGAATTCAATATAGTTATGATTTTTTAAAACATGAACCGGATAAAATATAATTGTATAGTTATGATTTTTTAAAACGTCCGAAATTTAAAAAATGGAATGGTTATAATTTCCCAAGCCCAAAATACCCAACCCAACAATAATGGGCCTATCTTTCCATGTTTTAGGATCTCATGTAACGTAAATTTCTTTGAGTCCTGCCCTCAAGTACATAGAACTTTGGAAAAAACTTGGATATGAAATCCCAAATTTGTTAAGCCACGGATCCTCGGGAGTAAAAATAATTCAACTTTAGTCTAAGCTTGAGGAGGATAAATTGTAATCGATATTTGTTCGTCGGTTTGGCCAGAGATTGTGGTTTAGAGGTACGACTATCGGTTTTGATGGCTAAGTTTTAGGGTTTTTAGACTCGGATGCATATATTTATCTATTTGTCTCCATGAAAAAGCTCCCCATTATATTTGATTAAATTATCCAAAGTGCCCTTTTCTTGCACCATCCCCACAAAATTCACTATTTACCCCATTCTCCCCACAAATCTCATATATCAATGATACAACCTCTTCAGATACATTTTTTTTTTTGGTTTTATGCCGGTGGCCAATTGGTCATTAATTGAATAAACGAATCAAATCGAACTAGATAAAATATAACCGTAATCGAATTGAATCCATCATAAAAATCGAATGGTTATGATTTCTCTAAATTTGAACGAACCAAAATCGAATCAAACTGATTAAAAAAGATAACCGCAAAAACTGATTTTTTTTTAAAAAAAATAAGTTTTTTACAATATAAAAAATCCTAACTGAACCAATTCGAATTTTATATAAAATCGAATAGTTAGAATTTTTCTATAACCGAAATAATCGAATCCGGATATAAAAGAAATGAAACCGAAATGATCACTCTACTAACAATAATGGACCTATCTTTCCAAAATAGAAATAAGACGATCTATTGTAGGATCTTATGTAATTTGTGATATGACCGACCTCAAATGAATTTGAGAATGAGAAGACGTTGTTGTTATTGCATGTAATTTGTGACCTAACTCAATTATGTGTGCACTCACTTTTATTGCATAATCATTGAACATGTACTCATCATCCCATGAGGTATAGATAAATATCTAAATTTTGATATCCAACCCATAATATTCAATTTTTGGTTTAATAACCGGGTTCTAATAGCTCATATATGTTTTAAGAAAAAGCTTATTCTTAAACTAAAACTAAAACTAAAACTAAAAACCCCACGTGATGATAAGCAAGAGATTAAAAAGGAAAAAACAGACCATGCTAACAAAAGATACTAACTACAAAGAAGTTTGAATAAGCCGCGAAAGCTGGGGGAGAAAAAAAACTGGTAAATAAGAGAAAAAAAAATCATGGGCCATTATTGAATTTCAAAAGACAAAAAAAGGCGCAGAGAAAAAGAAAAAGGGACGCGTGAACACGCGCTTTTGTCCCTTTTCCTTTTTAAAATTGATTTTGATTAAGAGAGAGAAAATACCGAGATATTTTTATTTTTGATAAGAGTTCGGTTCGATTGTATTCGGGTTATTTATTTTGATTATAGAAAAATTATAATCATTTTATTTTTATATCAATTTTGATTTTCGATTCTGTTCAATTTGGATTGGTTCAGTTTTTTTAGCAAAAATTTTATTTTTCAAAGGAATTTTTAATTTTGATTTTTATTTTTATTCGGTTCAATTCAGATACAATTATTTTGGATTTAGAGAAATTATAATCATTCAATTTTTATATCGAATTCGATTCGATCATAGTTATATCTTATTGGATTTGGGTTGGTTAGCTTATTCGGTAACTAAAATGGTCATTTCTCGTTTTTTAGGATTTGTTTTTTTGGTTGAATATTTGTTTTATATATGAAACACATAAATATGAAACACAAATCAAATCACATAAATAACTGATAATTATATATGAATTATTTTGACTAAAAACTAATTGATTATTATTTTATAAATGAATATAAAAATAAAATTTTTAAACTAATTTATATAAAATAATTTAAAATAATATTTTTTGTTGATAAAAATAGAATTCATATAAAAACTAAGTAAAATACAAAAATGAAATCAAATTATAATAGATATTTAAAAAAAATAAAGAGACATTAAATATTTCGCTTTCAGACAACAAAGGACGACGAAAGGGATGGCATATGGAAATCTATCCGTTACCACTGTTGTTGCCTTGGCTTGGACCCTCTCTACCACCATTAAATATTTATGTTAATTCATCACATACATATACCATTCTATTTTCCTTTTGGAATATATATTACATTTGAAATATGTAATAATATATATATTTTTTATTTAAGATATACACCTCTATTTAAAAATTTTATTTAATATTTCGATTATTTTAACATCGAATTTAAAATTTACAAATTTTATATTAATACAATTTTACATTTGCGTTGAACGGCGGAAAAGAGCACCGACGGTGGCATTTTCCGTAAATAAAAGCCGAACGTGTAGCAAATATTTCGAATTTAAAAATAAAAAGCCCTTCCACACTTTCCTCTGTCACTGCTCTCCTTCATCCTCATCCTCTCTCTCTCTCTCTCTCTCTCTCTCTCTCTCTCTCTCTCTCTCTCTCTCTCTTCATGGGTTCTTTCTCCGTCGCTCTCTGCTTTGCTGCTCTCCTCCTCCTCCATGCGGTGGCCGGAGCCGGCAGACGGACCTACATCGTCCGCATGAACCACAACGAGAAGCCCGAGTCCTTCTCCACCCACCATGACTGGTACTCTTCTCATCTCCACTCTCTCTCTTCATCCTCCTCCTCCGGAGATGACGAATCTTCTCTTCTCTACACTTACACCTCCGCATTCCATGGCTTCTCCGCCGTTCTCGACCCGGATGAGGCCGAGGCGCTCCGCCGATCGGACCCGGTTCTCGATGTGTTCGAAGAGACTGTGTACTCGCTTCACACAACTCGAACTCCCGAGTTTCTGGGTCTCAACTCGGAGTTCGGGTCGTGGGCAGGGTACGGTGCCCAGGATCTCAATCAGGCCTCGTATGGTGTTGTCATTGGGGTTTTGGATACCGGAGTTTGGCCAGAATCTAGGAGTTTTGATGACACGGGTATGCCGGAGATCCCGGCGAAATGGCGAGGGGAGTGTGAATCGGGTCCCGATTTCGATCCGAAACTGTGTAACAAGAAGCTAATCGGAGCTCGAAGCTTCTCCAAAGGGTTTCAAATGGCTTCCGGAGGCGGATTCTCTAACAAGCGTGAGTCTGTGTCCCCACGCGACGTCGATGGTCATGGAACCCACACCTCCTCCACTGCCGCCGGATCCGCCGTGAGGAACGCGAGCTTCCTCGGCTATGCCACCGGGACGGCTCGTGGGATGGCAACTAGGTCGCGCGTGGCGACGTACAAGGTGTGTTGGAGCACTGGTTGCTTCGGATCTGACATCCTCGCCGGCATGGACCGCGCAATCCTTGACGGCGTCGACGTGCTCTCACTCTCCCTCGGCGGCGGATCCGCTCCGTACTATAGAGACACCATCGCCATCGGAGCTTTCTCGGCCATGGAAAAGGGCATCTTCGTCTCTTGCTCTGCCGGCAATAGCGGACCCACCAAGGCCTCCATCGCGAACGTCGCGCCATGGATAATGACCGTCGGCGCCGGAACCCTAGACCGCGATTTCCCGGCGTACGCCGTTCTCGACAACGGAGACCGAATCAAAGGAGTTTCTCTCTACAGCGGTGAAGGAATGGGGACCAAACCCTTGGCTCTGGTCTACAACAAAGGTAACAGCAGCTCGAGCAATCTATGCCTCCCTGGTTCGCTCGACCCGACGCTCGTACGTGGCAAGATCGTGGTCTGCGACAGGGGACTGAACGCTCGTGTAGAGAAAGGAGCCGTCGTTAGAGACGCCGGAGGAGCCGGGATGATACTTGCGAACACGGCGGCGAGCGGCGAAGAGCTCGTCGCCGACAGCCATCTGTTACCGGCGATGGCGGTCGGCAGGAAGATAGGAGATCTGATAAGGGAGTACATGAAGTCCAGCAAGAACCCGACGGCGGTTCTGGTTTTCAGGGGAACAGTGCTGGGAGTCCGACCATCGCCGGTGGTGGCGGCGTTCAGTTCGAGAGGGCCGAACATGGTGACGCCACAGATCTTGAAGCCTGACGTCATCGGTCCCGGAGTCAACATCTTGGCCGGGTGGTCGGAGGCCGTGGGACCCACCGGTCAAGAGAAGGACACGAGGAGGACTCAGTTCAACATCATGTCAGGTACTCCTTTCAACGTTCTTTTCATCGATGCATTAAACCTAAACGCATTAATAGTTCTTCTTGACTACTTGTGCTCTGCTCATGGAGTCTTCAAGATTCAAATGTTTTCTATGTTTTTAATCAAACACGTGAAGATGGGTACTCATTAAATGTTTCCAAAGTTGCTACTTTTGGAAACTGTTGCGCTGCATTCATTGGAAAGTTGCTAATTTTGGAAATATTTTACTGTATTCTGGTTCCAGAATCTCTCAGATTAAGCTTTGCAAGTTAGAAAACTTGAGAAAAGGGTCTGACCAAATCTCTCCATAGTAATTTTATTTAACTTGAAAGTATCATAACCTTACAAAATCAGGGATCTTTTGAATATAATTTCACATGTTGCGATTTTGCTAATGGAATCTTGTGGTGTTCTGTTCATCCATGAAGGCACTTCTATGTCATGCCCACACATCAGTGGCTTAGCCGCCTTTCTGAAAGCTGCCCACCCTGAATGGAGCCCTAGCGCCATCAAGTCTGCGCTCATGACCACAGCCTACAACCTCGACAACACCAACTCGCCTCTTCGTGATGCCGCCGACAACAGCCTCTCGAACCCGTGGGCTCATGGCTCGGGTCACGTGGATCCTAAGAAGGCTCTCTCTCCAGGCCTAGTTTACGACATCTCCACGGAGGAATACATTAGGTTCTTGTGCTCGTTGGACTATACCCTCAATCACATCCAGGCTATCATCAAGCGTCCAAACGTAAATTGCTCGAGGAAATTCTCCGACCCTGGTCAGCTTAACTACCCGAGTTTCTCGGTTTTGTTTCGGGACAAAAGGGTTGTCAGGTACACAAGGGAGCTGACCAATGTTGGTGCACCTGGTTCGGTTTACAAGGTGACAGTTGATGTGTCGGTTAGCGTTTCGGTAACGGTTAGACCGAAAAGGCTCGTGTTTAGAACTGCGGGAGAGAAGAAAAGGTACACGGTAACGTTCTCGGCCAAGAGGGGAGTGAGTGGTGCAACTGCCGAATTCGGATCTATCACTTGGAGCAATTCGCAGCATCAAGTGAGGAGTCCTGTGGCATTTTCTTGGACACGGTTTTGAGGGAAGACAGATCTAACATATCCGTTCTGTGGTGTTCTGGTTCGAGATGGGTAACTGACCAAGCCTTGTTCATCGGCCTTAAGCAGTTCAAGACGGGCGTTTCAGAGATCGCATCCCAAGAAGTTGGGAGGATCCGGTAATAGAATTTGTATCTGTCGGAAAGCATTTCCTTTGATTTTCCAAACACTAATGTACGAGAATTTGTACTTGTCAGAACGTGTAATGCCAAGTCCATTTGATTCATCAAGAATATACTGCAATAGAATTATTATGAAAACCTAATTGGCTAATATAAAAAAACAAAAAATCAAATCCAAACAACATTTAAAACGAACCTTAATGGCAATCAGACCGAAACCGAAATATCCAAATTCTTTTCAGCTAACTGATTCTTTGCGGAATATCAATTAAAAACAGAATAACCAGAGATTGCATACCACTGGAGAGATGGAATATGACCTTAACCAAAACAAGTTCTCTGCCCCATCAATCTTTCTTGCATATGATAAAGAAGACGAAAATGTCCGAAATGATCTTAAGCATACGTGATCAGGGCTATGTCCGGAACACAGATTTCTCAAACTATTAATCGAACCCGGAACATAGTTTTTTAATGGGGGAATACACTTATCAGTCTCGCTCACTAATGGCGGTCAAGTGCTCGTCGATCTCCTCAGTCGTCAATGCACGGAAGACAGGACTATCCGCTCTTACAACTCCAACCTACCAAGCCACAACAAGGGTCGGTTTACAGAAGGAGATACGGATGATACACATGTTGTCATTCACAAACACTGTACATCGAGCATCCAAACGAAACACTTGTCGCTGAAGAAGATGTTTAGCTAAACAGTTACCACTTTCGTGCTAAACATAAACAACGAAGGGCGCATAGGTGAAGAGTGGAGAATGGATACCTCAATTTCGGTAGCCTTGAAGTCTTCTTGAAGAACGGATTGCAGAGCAGAAATTGCAGTCTGGAAAAGCACAGGAGCGAAAAAGTGAATAACCATGTACAAAACCGGAAAAGCAAATAGTTTCTCTATAGACCCGTCAAGCTAACATTTTGATATAACTTGATAGTCCACTATTGAATCTATGTTATGCACATTGAATTGACAAGCTAAAAACAGGAGGATAGGCCATAAGTACCTGCACTGTTTCATCATATGTGAAAGCAGGGTTCTCTTTCATTTTCTTCTCCAAGAAATTGATTGCTTCTTGCTCCTTCATTCCAACGCTCGTTGCCTGCATGATATCTCTTCTCAATTAGTTGCTAAAGAACATATGAAAGCCATCTCCGAATTCAGGAAGCAAAGAAATCACAGATGCGATTAAGTAAGCTCATGTCCCGAGAATAGCTGTTCACTTTAACAGCATGTAGAATTGGTGAGTAAATGGCTTTCGAAGCAACATCTCTCGCATGTATGTAATTACATAGTAAAGATTGGTTGATGTATCACTTTTTATTCAATTTCATGGTGAAGCCAACAGATTGCAATGAACAAAACGAGCCCCAAAAAAAGGTAACGGCTTACTCCTGATTATTCCAAATAACTAATATAATTATGTAAAAAGAATGACTGAGAAAAAGTAAGACTCGTACATATTCTCTATGAAGAGTTGGCCCAGACAACATCGGTTTAGAACCAAAATGCAAAACTAATACAAAATGGTAATAAAAAGTTTCCGCACAGATTGTAGCCTGAAATAGTCTATTTCTTCTAAGTTTCAATACCGTGTTCTTTAAGACCAAGAGGAAAGTGGACATTTATCAATAACGTTTGTGCAGCCAACATAAGAAGGTAAAAACTATAAGCACATGAGAAGATGCAAGGCGGAAGATAAATTAGCCATAGCACTAAATGCACCATTACCTTGTGACCGTAAAAATGTCCAGCCGGATCACACTTGTAAAGAAGAGGTCCTTTCTCTTCATCAATACCCAAAACCATGGCAACTTCACAAACAGAAATGGAACGAGAATGATGCTTCAGTCAACTAATAACATAGATCTAAATGCCGAACATCAAAATCCAAGCACAACATGGCAAAAAAACCCCAAAAGAACAGTTACACATGACACATGTATAGGTAGATATGCATAAGATAAAAGATGAAATGGCAAACACACCGACTCCAAGGGGTCTCATATAAGCGTGTTGAGTGTAGACCTGTGACTTATCAGCAATCCTGTCAGCCACATACTTTATCAGTAACAGAAGCTGATAGGCGATAGGTTGATAGAAAATAACTAAGAGCCAGTAAAAAGATGATATATAAGACCAAGACCACCAAGTTTATCCACATAAGTATACCACTTAGCAAGAATATCAACGGGCATCTCATATCCATATCGGAATCGAAAATCAGCAGCCTCATTCCTAGCTTGTTGAACCAAGGACCTCGCATCGGCTGGAATTCCATCCAAAAGTAAATGACTTCAGAAACATCCATTGCAACATAATACATGCAACTAGATAATACGTGTTTGTGTTCGTCGAATCTGACGAGCTTCACAGATTTGTTCACAACATAGAGAAACAAAGGGTGAAGCATACAGACCTGTCATGCCAGTGGCTAACAATCCGAGGTACTTGGTGATTGGGAACAAATGAGTGACACTAGACTGGTCTAAGAGCTTGTCCTGTAGAGTTATAAAACATGAGACTTGCATAACTTAAACCCTGTCGGATAGAAGAGGCAAAACCCCCAAATTCACCAAACCCTAACTCTTAGAAATGTACAAGATCTCAAGTAATTCGGTACACATCAAAACCATCGCTTGAGCCAAACCCTTAATCGCTGAGAAGAATAGAACCCACATTTTCCAGAACTTTTAGTCGAACAGTTCTAAATGCAGGAAACCCCAAAGTAAACAAAATCCTCAATTTACAAATTTGACCCATAAAACAAGCAGATTCAAGTTTTGCATCCGAACGAGAAACCCCAAGGTTATCGAATCGAAGAATGAGGACTCACCGGGACTTTCTTCTGGGTGACGACGCAAACTGAATCCTTCCCTCGAACACCGATCGAAGTGATACCAGCTGCTTTCACCGCCTTGAAGGCATATTCTGCGCGATTTTCATCGAGGGCACATCAGTTTGATCGGCTAGAAAACGCGAGAAAGGACATTTCTCGGACCAGAAACAGATTCTGAAAGAACAAGTTGAGGGAGAACGAAGAAAGGATCGATTACTGACCCACTTGAAAGAGACGACCCTCCGGAGAGAAGATAGTGATGTGGCGATCGTACCCACCGCCGCTTCCTCTGCTCATCTTCTCTGTGTTTCGGACGATTCAATCAGAAAGAAACCCTTTTCTTAGTTCTTCTGAATCGGACTTCGAGCTTTTGCCCTGTGATCTATATCAAGGAAAACGGGAAGGAAGCTTTGTCTCCAAGACAGAACAAAATGCGAGGCGAAAATATAATATATCCAACCCTTTACTCCCCAAAGTATGACTTAATTACAGTTTTGCCACTCCTATCTTGGTATATTGATTTGGTCTCTCCTAAACCGGCTTGGCCCGGTTTTGTCTGATAGTGTTGAAATGAGAAACCCATAAAAATGGAAAGTCAAAACCCCACATGGGGTATATACATTAGGATGATATTAGTTAATCTATCATGTGGGAGATATGCTCGAGATGGTACCAATCTTCAAGCGGTGATGGTTGGTTTGTCGGGCGATCTCTTCGTAATACCAGCATCGTAGTTCTGATTGATCTGTCGATCTTTTGGCGTAAAGCCTCGGGAGATTTCTGCATCCTCTGGAATATCCTATTATTCCGTTTTTTCCCGATGACCTCTATCGTTGCCTGAAGTAGGCATTTGGCAAGCAGACGTCTATGCCTTTCGGTGTAGTTGCGGCCATTGTTGATCCAGTTTATGACTGATTGTAGTTAGTCCGGTGGATCAGCCCAGATTCGAGCCGCTAGGCAACCCCAGATGGCGGAGCTGACGCTGCACTTGAAGAACAAATGAGTGTGAGATTCAGTCTCCAACCCGCACAACACACATGTAGGTGCTACCTACAATCCCCAGCTGCTCAATCTGTCTTTCGTGGGTAGGCGATAGAGTATCGCTTCCCATTGGGCAAAGGATAAACGCGGGATAAAGTGATTGAACCAGACAGCAGAATCCCATTCATTGGGTGAGTCTTTCTGCCTGATTAGGTGCCAGGTTTTCCTCGTGACAAAGCAGTGGTCATATATGTTTTCCTTCTGCTTCCATAGCACTGTGTCCTCTCCTCGTTCCTCGTTTGGGGGTGGGATGGATGATAGCGCTATTTGCAACTCCTGGATTCTATCGCTTCGAGCACCCGACAGCTACCAATTCCCATGTTCTTCTTTGCTCATTCTTGCTATGAAATCTTGGATAAAATCCATTAAAATTTTTGAACTTAAATCGATAAATTTTTTTAAAAACTTTTAATAAATTTATTTTTGGACTCAAAATATATCATTATAATTTTTAAAATATGTCATTATAATTTTTAAATAAGTTTATGGATCAATATATTTTTATTTTGACATCAATTAACAAGTTTAAAAATTATAATATCATATTTTATAATTAAGTTTAAGAATTTTTATCTTTCCAGAGATTTTAGAGAGTAAACATGGAAAAATGTGGAAGTAAAAGCCATAGAGAATTAAGTTTACACAAGCTTATTATTGTCTTCACTCCATTGCCATAAAAATGGAGGAAATCTGCATACATATAGGCAGCTGCTTTGACAAAGATACTGAATTCGCCCGGTTTTTCAGACAACGGTCTCATCCCATCTTCCGGGCAAAGCTTCGGATATCGAATGATGATGCATCAGTGCCCTTTGTTATAACGCCCTGCGTAGATTCACATCCAGAGGTTGAGGACGAGCACATTGATCGGTATTTACTCAAATTCCAGGCAAGTTATTTTTCGAGAAAGAGACCGACCTTTTCCGTGATGATTCCTGAGACGAGTTCAGCTAAGCCGGGTTCCAGACGGAAATCCCCGAGGCTCCAATCCGTTCGCCTAACCCTCCGTGCGTGTTCAGCAACTCCTTTGGGGATCTCTCCTCGATGACGATTTCTTTCCCCGACGAAAGCGATAGATCGATGGAGGTGAGTGGTGCAGCTACGTAAAACGGGATCCCGTGATGTTTCGCGCAGAGGGCGAGACTGTATGTCCCGATTTTGTTAGCGGTGTCGCCTGGAATATGATTGGTACGGTTCAGATTCCGAGAAAACATAAGAAACTAAGCTGAGGGAGAAGATGGATTGAGTACCGTTTGAAGCAACGCGGTCAGCTCCTACGATTACAGCGTCCACACGGCCATCGTTCATCAGTGCAGCCGCAGCTGAATCTGCGATGAGAGTGGCGGGGGGGGTCTCGTGGACCAGCTCGAAAGCCGTAAGCCTGGATCCCTGTCATTGTCAGAAGAGTTTCCGAAAAACGATTATAGTGAATAAAATAGTGAACTTTCCAATTCAACAAACATGAAGGTAGGGGTTTTACTTGATTGAACGGACGGGTTTCCGTGCAGTATGCCCTTTCCAATACTCCCTGCGACTGAAGTGCCCGGATGACACCGAGGGCGGTACCATATCCAGCAGTAGCAAGACTGTCGATAACGGGGAAGAAGCGGGTAATCTTTAACGTAAAACAATAACTATATAAACGCAAGAAAAGTTCCACCATGCTTGTTTATTGATCGAGATGGATATTCCCCATCTTCATCGGAGAAGTTATGGTTACGGATTTGATTACCCCACTTTCCATGAATCGGTTATCGGGGAAAAGGAAAAAGCTCAATCTGAAACAGGCAAGGACGGTGAGAACCCATGTTCGGAAGGATGCCTTCTCTAGCTTTTGTAACACTAAAGCAATTCTCTAACTGATTCATTGCCCTTTGTTCTTCCCCAAAGCCGAATTCTTTTGCATCGATCTGTTATTTCGATAGCGGATTGTGCAAATATTCGCTTGGCGGCATACAAACGACTCACCTGCCAGTGTTGCAATGGGTCAGAACGGAAAGTTTGTCAGAGTTTTTCGCTTGCTGCCTCAGAAAGCTTGACCCGTAAGATCCGATTGCTTTGTTGGAAGCAACGTCCTCTTCAAGCATATTCTCGGCTGCTTCGATATAAGCCTACCGGGAGACGGGAGAGGAGATTAGCATTCGAAAGCAAAGGATCAACTTTAAGCAAATACAAAGCAGAAATGTCGAGGAAAGAACTATATTACCAATCCCTCGAGCAAACAATAACGGGGAATGTCATGTTACCTGGAAAACGGACTTAGGTTCAGAAGCAGCAGCCATGGCTCCCGATATAACTTCTTTGAGTTTTACTGCAGCATCTGCAAGATTCACGGCAGTCGGCCGACTGAAAAAAACACATAGCCATCAAGCAATAACTTTAGAATCTCGACTAAGAATCAGAACGGGATAGAATCCGTCTCTCGAGCCAGAGGCATAATTCACTACTCGATCTCGGGTTTACGAGCTGAAACTTTCTTATGCGGGTGCTGTCAAATTCGGATTAAAACCTCACCCTTTATCGCTTGGGAGCGATTACAACTCACCGAGGCAAGTTCTATCTATCCGCAGCTAAGTATCCGAATTCCCGTACCTCGAAACCAGACAATCCAACTGCTTCCGCAGGAAAGCTGCAGCGTCTTCAGACGTTCCATCGAAGGAATCCATGTTGAAAACCTCGACAGCCAAAGAGAGAGCGGCAGCAATGGCGATAGCAGGTGCACCACGAACTACCATATCTCTTATCGCGTTCCTGGAAACATCAAAGAACAGCTTTGACCCACTCGATCTACACAAATCTATACATGTAAATGAAAAAATGTGATGGTTCTTCTAATTCTGAACCGATCTTTTCCAATTGACGAAATTGGTTTCCTCAACAAAGAGAAAAAAAGGGTAGAAACTTTACCATCCATCTTCGGCACCCAGAATGTCCAAGTAAGTGGTCTCCAGAGGGAGCTTCCTCTGACCGAAATCAAACGATTTTCTCATCAGACAAACAGAGAGTAGAAACGTTTACGCAAACTCGACAACGGAGCAACGAATCGGAACCTATTTTGCTGCATAAGATTTCCACCCAGAAGAGAAATTATTGGAAGAAGACAACATGGTGGAGATAAGAGAACCTGATCGAGCAACTTGAGAGAGCCGCGCTTGTAGCAGATGGACTGGAGAACCTTGTCTCCTTCGGCGGCAGACATGGATGGACGGCGGCGTACCTCGAGAACGACGTCGTTTCAGGGAGTGAGAATCTGATGATCGCTGTTAGCTCTTCCGTAGGAGTAAAAGGAAGAGGAAGAGGAAGAGAATCAAATGCCCTACGAATGACTGCAGCGTGAAATCAGCCGACAGTCGTTTCTCACGCTGGTAACTGCTTTTTCATTTTCTTTTTAATTTTTTCTCCTAAACTATTTATTAAAATATGTTATTCAGAAAATTTCTTAATATTCACGAATTATTCGAAAAAATATTAATTCCTCGTTTGTGTAAGGTATGATACATCGTCAATATGTTATTGATTGTCGAGAAATATTGTTTTTATTTATTTTTTTATTTTTTTTTATCAAAGTATATATATATTTATCTAGGATTTAATTACAAATTCATGTATATATGCCATTTTTTCAAATTTATATGTCATATAAAGCCATAAAAATATCTGTGTATATTTGCACGGGAGGGAAAACAAATATTTCAGTACTATGAACTATCTTATAATTTCATTTATTTTGTTTTTTTTATTTAAAAATATTTTTTTTGGCAGCCAAGAGCAATCCCTTAAAAAATGATTTGAAAAAGGATCTCACTACTCAAACTTAAAAAATTTAATATTTATTTGATAAAATAAAAAATTTAGTTTTTTTGTCAAAATTTGAAAATTCAATATGTTTTTAGAATTTCTCAAAATTTAAATATACATCTAAAAAAATTATACTAAATTTACTAATGTCTTCTATTATAATTTTTTTTGGGTCCGATGATGGTAATCTCAAGCTTTTAGCCTTTTGATGTTTCGTCAAAAATATTTGTATTTGGCAATCAATCTCTTTTTGCTACGAAGCATTTCGGTATTCGTTTTGAGTTCGATTCGATATTTATTCAATTTAGATCATTTAGTTATATATATATATGAATTAGTTATTATTATATTTTATTTAAAACATAAATATTTTCTAAAAAAAAATCGGAATTTTAAAAATTCGTTTCTCGGAAGTGTACCTAATTGCCCACCATAAGTACAAGTTTTTATAATAAGGTTTAGAACGGACTACCAAAATGGAGCGTATCGAATACCAATCACTTTAAATATTAATTTTAATTTAGAGAAATTGGTGATTCTCATGACTACGTGATGTATGAATATTTTGATTAGGATATACAAAATTGAATTTAACTATACAACATATAAACCATCCAGTTTTGAAACCGATTTGTTCGGCATTAAACATGTGGTAATGCAAAATCGAATTTAAAAATAATAAAAGTACTGAATTTTGAAACCGATTTCTACCCCTAATATCCACGACGTTTAATTCTGTGTCATGAATTGGTGGTCTGATCCATAACCAGAGTTCGAATCCTGACAATCACATATTATAAAAAAAAGTTTAATTCTGTAATTAAAACCAAACTTTATTTGATGGAAAATAATTTACTAAAATGTAAATATAAATATATACCAGGGAATAAATAAAAAATGGTAACTTTTAATATAAAAAATCCCAATTTAATTTTTCCCAAAATGAAACGCTTTACAATTCGTTTCCATATAACAAAAGATTGTGATATACATTACTAAAGACGCATAGAATATTTTTAAAAGATTATGACGTTACCACGTAATAATGTAAGAATATTTTTTATATTTCTGATATTAATTATGAGATAACGTTTTATATTTTCACAAAGCAGCTATAAATACGTGGTTACAGTCGACATTTGTTTATATATATAAAATCGGAAGAAAATAATTGTAAAGAATGACGAAATTGAGTGGGATGATCGTGATGGTGTTAGTGATAACGTTTGCCGTTGCTGCGGTGAAAGTCACGGGAGATTCGGAGGCGGAATGCGTGGCGAAATGCACCGTCGCATGCATGCGTTGGGGGAAAATATCGAAGCTGGCTTGTCACGTTTTCTCCATCGGTCGCTGCAGAGGCGTGCCACCTCCTCGCCTTGTGGTAATCCTTTTTTTTTAAAAATAAATTTTTAATTAGAAAAATAGCATTTAAATACTCAAACTTTTATAAAACTGAAATATAAATTTTTTTATAAATACACAATTTTTTAAAATTTTAATAAATTTTTGAAAAAATTTCCAAATAAATACAAATTCGTTAATATCGTATATTTTTATTTAAAAAATATATAAATTTTGGGTTTATTTAATTTTTTAAAAAAATTTAAATGTTTATATAGAATATTTGAAAAGTTTAGGTTTTATAATTTAGATATTTATTTGAGATTTTTATAAAAATTTAGGTATTTATATCCGATTGTGTCAATTTTAATTTATCTTATAAAATGATGTGTTTTTAGAGTTTATGTTTTATGAAAAAAAATAATTCTAAATTGATTTTTGTATTAACACTTGGTTTGGTTTTTTTTTATTTGACAGTGCTGACTAAGTGGGAGGAGGACATACAACGAGAGCTGAATTGATATGATAACATATGACACTATTATTGTCTCTTCATATCATCTTATCGTTACTGTCGGTTTGTTTTTCACAAATTACCAATAATACATAAAAGCGTCTCTAAATAAAGTTATCTTATGTCCTCTCTCTCTATACACACACACACACATATATATATATATATATATTGGTGTGTGGAATGGCTATATATATGATTCTTGTTTTTATAGCCTAATCTCTAATTACCCACAGAAAAATCTGAAATATTTCAAAATAATCATACGTAAAATGAATTCATTAGGGTTAAATCCATATAACTTCGGTTGGGAAGTATATAACTTCTTAATTTTTATTATATATTTTTACAAAGTCATGAAAAAACTGTAAAATGCATGTGATATCAATTAAAAAAAACATAACTTTAGTTAAGATATTTTTGTTGTTCATCAATTTTATCTCTCTCAGAAAGACAAAAAAAAACAAAAACAAAATGATGTGATTCTGTAATCAAAACACGTAGAACATTGTACTTTGTCGGATAATTTAACAAGAGAAGTATCGTTGTATTAACAAAACATAAAAAAGCAAATTTAAACGACATTTGGATAATTATATTAACCCCATTACGATAAATAAACAAAATGAACCGTACAAATACAACATTATTTCATTAGCACGTGGTTAAGTAATAATCCAAATTTAATTTTTCCAATGACTTTGTGCCTAATTCCAAAAATTCCGTGGCACTCTGCATTACACATCACACATGAGTCCACAGAACGAAACTCTAGTGGATCAGGCCCAATCTTCTTTTCTTTTCCAAGCCCAAGCCCAAGACGTAACTTAACCTTAATCCCTTTACTCTTCGTTACGTCCGAGAACATTTCACCAGAAGCTTCTTCTTGCCTCCTCTCTCTGTCTCTTCTTCTTTATGCGTCTTCTTCTTCATGTCACAGTTATCATCTCCCTCACGATACCACAGGCGAAGGATGATGTCATCAGCACGAGTCTAAGACAAAGCAGCTCAACGAATCTCCGGTTCTTCCAGCGATGAGCCGAACCAGCCTGAGTCTGAGCCGATCTCCTTCCTTCGACACGTGAGCGACCTGTTCATCAAGAAAGATAACTGCAGAAGCCGAACTTCGACACACAAAGATAAGTTTTCTTTCTTCCTAATCTTTGATTAGATTCTTCCAGATTTTAGGGTTTTTCTTTGGGATTAGATTTCAGGTTCCGATTAAATACAGAGATGAGTATACGAACACACGCACACACACACTCTAGAACACAGATTTAACGAGTTCAGATTCCCAGTGTGGGAGATCCTACATCTCGGCAGGGACTTTGCCCTAGGTTAATCCACTATTACGTTCTTGCACCATTACAACAGAGGAATATATCATTCTCTCTAATATACAAGCATACACAGAATCGGGATTAGAAACTTAGCTCTTTCCCTTGAGTTTTCCTCCTTTCCGATCACAGAACTTGCCATTCTTATGCATCGAAGCTGATCTCTTCCTCCATTTCTTTTGCAGCTTAGTCAGCCTCCACAGAAGAAAACGAGAAGAAGAATACTCTGCGTGCTCTCTGTGCTGAACTAATGTGTATTCTCGTTCCAAAACCATTTCTGATTTCTCATACCTTTTATAGCAGATTTAGCAGGTAACAACTCTGAGATTCTTTGTTAGTTTGTTATCAACAAACTTTACCCGATTTGTAAACAACCTTCCACGTAGGATTATTCTTTAGCATCGCCAAATCTCATAGTCATTATCCCAACAGAAACAATACGTCTCATGAAATTAAGGCCAATGGGCATTGCAAATTCACAAAACAAAACAAATATTCCGTTCTTTCTCTAATAAAATTTACAACTTATTACTTTAATAACAAAAGAGGATATTATCATAAAAATTTATATTATTTTCATATTTTATTCATTTTCTAAATTGCGTATTATTGGAAAATCTGACTTGGGATTGAGCTTTACGTTTAGGTGAATCCTAAGGGATAATTAAGTTTTCTGCTTTGAAGTGGTTACGTTTGTTCATAAAAAACTAACTCTACTTGATTGGTTATATAATAGCCTGAGCTCAGAGAATGCAGAGGCATGGAAACACGTAATATTCATCTCCAATCTTCTTCTGTGGATGTTGTTTAGCTACAAAGAAGATGAGAATGTCAAATTATGAAAGAAAAGTTAAGTATTTTCTAGATTCTGTGTAATACATGGTGTATGTGTGCGTATAGATTTTGTGTTGTATCCTCTATGTAATCACACAAAGAAACCCTAAAGGATGAGTGGATTGATCTGGGGCAAAGTCCCTGCCGAGATATAGGATTTTTTACACTGGGAATCTGAACTCGTTAATCAACTGTGTCTGAGTGTGTTTATTCTATTTTCAATCCATCATGATTAAACCCAAATTATCTAGCTAAAACCCTAATTGAAAATATCAACATCAAATAGGATTCTTTAGAGGAACTTATCTGTAGAATGCGTTCAATATCTATCGGTATTTTCTTCTTTATGTGTAGGAGACACCGTAGGTGGAGCAGTCGGTGGAAGCCATATATAGCCGTGGACATAGACGTGATCGGTCTGTGTTGATTCGGGGCGCTTCGGTCCATGTCGAAGACGAAGCTGTCTCCGCCGAAGAGAACCTCGACGATGTTGTCCTGGTCATAGAATCCATGTCGAAGACGAAGCTGTCTCCGCCGAAGAGAACCTCGACGATGTTGTCCTGGTCATAGAACATAATAGAGAGGGAAGTAGAAGATGGGGTTTAGTTAGGGTGTCAATCGGGCCGGTCCGACCTGAGTCCGCACTCGGCCCGAAGGTTTCGGATTCGGGTCGGGCCAACCCGATTTTTTTCACGCCTAAAGTCTGACCCTATATATTTCGGGTTCGGATCGGGTCAGGTCGGTCCGCATAATTCCCTTTGTAAATTTTTTTTTCCTTTTTTTAAAATATCGGGCTTTCAAGCCGGCTCAACTCGAATCCGACACCCGATTCGAGTCTACCTTAAAAGTCCGATTTTTTTGGGACCGAAAAAACTTAGATCCGAAGCCTGCTACTTTTCGGGTTGGGCCGGGTCGGGCTCCTATGCCTCGGACCTAAATTGACACCCTAGGTTTAGTATAGGTTGACATGATGTGGGCTTCGTACAATGGGCTTGGAGTAATGGAAAAGATATTGGGCCTGATCCACAACACGTATTATATATATCTACTAGTGTTGAAAAAGGATTTATTAGAACTAATGCAAAGATTTATGAAAGGTTGTGACGTTGTGCATGTTGTTAAAGATGTGTTGGTCGCAAAATTTCTAACAACGTTATGAACTCGTAATGTATCAAAACGGTCCAAGAACTAGTGAACCCGACGATCGGTCGAATATATTTTTAATTTCATTATCGTGTGAAGACTACGTATTTAAATATAAGTTTAAAGCTATAAATAGTGAGATCTTTGGGTTCGATATGTAAAAATCAAAATGAATAGATATGTAATAGTATTGAAAACTTTAAATTCTATGATAAAAACCAAACCACATTTAATGCAAAATAAGAATACAAATCCCGTTCCTTCATTAAATAAATGATTAAACGATGAAACTGTAACGGGCTACTTTTTCAAACAAGATAACTTTTTATCTCTTTAGAGGAATATATTTTTAAATAAAATACGACAATTATTCATTGCATACTCTATATAAAGTATTATAATACAAATCCAAACTTAACTTAGGAGATAAATTATAAATAGGAAATCGACAAAACTGTAATGTAAATTCCCATAGGAAATTACTAATTTTTTTTTTATAAAACGGATCACTTTTCTATACAGGATTTATTTCTATATAGAAAAGATCACATGATTTATTACTATATAGGCAAAGATCATGGGAGTTATCTCCATGTAGAAAAAGATTATCGTATGATTATGTAAATTAACACTTGTATTCTTATGAAATGATTATAAATAAGTGCCCAAAGGTCATGAATTTATAAAAATTAAATTTAAAAAAATGGGGAAATGGAGTGGAGTGATGGCGATGGTGTTGGTGATAGCGTTCGTGACCGGTGGAGGAGAAGTCAACGGAGAGTCAATGTCCGAGTGTGTGAAGAAATGCCACAACTCATGTTTCATCCTGCGAGTCCCGCCGCCGACCTGCGTCACGTGGTGTGCCGATCAGTGCAAAGACAAACCTCCTGCGTCTGGTAATTATTCCTATTTTTTTTTTTTTATAAATTTTATTTTATCTTATAAATAAACATGTGTGTTTAGAGCCAATGTTTTAAATCAAAATTGAAAGTACAAAACCTTTTTTATTCCGTTTATTTTTATTTTACATTTTTAAAAAAAAAAAACTGATTTATCTTTTATAAAATTTATGCCTTTATATAAGGTTGGTGGTTTGACCGGTAAAGAAAGTCCTCCCAACCTAGGTATTCCTGAAAGATTTAGTTTGATTAAAAATTCGGTGAACTTTCTGATTATTAAAAAAAAGTGTTTGTATGTTCGTTTCAAGTTGGGAAAAAAATGTGAATTTTAAATCTTAAAAGTTTGTTTTAAGTCATATCAATTTGATTCATAGTTTTTATCTATCCACCCGCGACCTAGAATTGGAATCTTTAAACAGATTACCTGTTTTTTTTTTTTTTGAGAGTTTAGATTTTGTTTTGTGAAGAGTTTAGTTTTTTTTTTTTGTAAATACCAATTAGAATATCCTTATAGTTTCTCTTTATTTAACAGCGCAAATGGAGGACGTACAAAAAGTGTTGAACTGATAGTCAAATGGCGTGAATTTTATGGTGGCAAAGAGGGGAAGTGCAATAATGATTTGATTTCTTCATCCTTTTTGTTACTATTGATTTGATTTCATAAATAAAATCATCTTCTATTTTATCAGATCCAAATTATATTATATCATGATATATTATATCCCACGATTCTTGTTTTTTTTTCTTTCTAAAAGTCCAAACTGTAATGGTAATTAGGATTAAGTCCAAATAGTTTGGTACTCAATCCACCCAATTAGGACCATAAATTTCCAACCATTGGAAAGTACATGAATTATTCTACTGATTTATTCTATATTTACAAAACCATTGAAAAAAAGATGTAAATACATGTTAATACCATTGTACATAAAGTGCGATATTACATTAGAATTTGGTTAAGAAACTTTATCTTGATCAAACTAAACTGAAACACAAGAACCATGATCATGTATATGTCGACATAAACATATAACAAAACATGACATAAACATATAACAAAACATAATCCAGACAAATGAAAATGTTCCAAAAAATCCATTCTGATTCATATCTTGCAGCCGCCATTTTTACAATTTTTTTTGCAAATTCAGATTTTTTTTGGGGGTTTTCCTCTTTTTTTTTTGTTAATATTAAAATTCTCCAAATCTTTGGTCCGACTACATCTCTTGAAATCAGCCTTTGTATCATAATTAAATTGCACACCTCCTTCTCAACTATTATACGAATATGAGACATATGACAAGGGTGTAACAAACGTTAACAGTGGAACAAGCGTCATGTAGTTGTCACGTCGTCGAAAAGTCCATTGATCACAAGATTGATTCTTGCCTTATTTGTCACCAATAAACTCGGTTGTCATTCGCATTGTGGATACGATGAGTCGTCGTTTGTATATAATTATTTTTCCCTTATATCATGTATCTAACCGATGTAACCAAGAGATGCGATATATGAACATAATTTCTAGCAATTTTCTGTTGTTGATTTCATCTTTTATATTTTTTTGGTCATCTAATAAAATGTGTCTTTAGCATTTGTTTTTCATTGTATAACATGTTATCTGTCACACCCCGATACGGAATGTTGAAACCGTTTTCACAAATCAACACAATACCTTTTAACATATTTTATCTCTATCCGTAAGCTTTCCGTAAAATATTTATCAAAAGGTCACTTACCGTAAATTTATTTTAGATCAAATACGCTTAACTTTAGAATTTTATCGGAATAATCAATGGAAAAAAAACTTTGAATTTAGAAATATATCTTTGTACACATAGATATCATATTATTAGTCAACAATCTTCCTTATGAACAAAATCAGATTATCCAAAAATGCAAATAGAAATATTAGTTAGGGCTGGGCATTTAAACTCGTTACCCGCAGGTAAGCGGGTACCCAATCTCGTGGGTATCCGAAAAACGGGACTCGACACCTAACGAAGACGAAAACGAGTATTAAAAACTAGAATACCTGTCATATTGATTCGGGTTGAGGTTTTACATATTGAAATAACAAGACCTTGAGATGACTTTGTCACCTCTCAGCCATCGGGCCACCAACTATTTGGTTGACAAGTGCGCATCTTATAAAGTCTCGACAGAAATTTGCGAGAGAGTGTGTTCTGATAAAAACAATTGCGGACGCATACCTCCTCCTGCATCTGGTAAATTGTTTTTATTTTTATTATTTGTTTTTTCTAATTTTAATTTATCTAATATATTATTGTTTGGAATTTGAGTTAGTTTTTTTTTAGTGTCTGAAATTCTGGTTTTGATTATGAGTGGGTCATTGATTTTTAATTCTATTTTACTCGGTTTTAGAAAACAAAATTCTAAATCAAATGTGAGAAAACATTTTATTGGGTTTATTTTTATTTTTATTAAGTGTTTTTTTGTTAAAATATTTCTAATTAATTTCTAACTAAAATTATGCATTTGTGATTTGTTCAAATTTGTTTGTATTCGTTTCCATTTCGGTCAAATTTTCTTATAAAAAAACCTTTATCGAAGTCGTCTAAATAATTTTATGTCTGATCATATCGATTTTGTCATTTGTTTTATTTATTCGCCTGTAATCTAGGTTTGACATATATATTTAAACCAAATTATTTATTTTAAAAGTTTTCTTAAATTACCAATAAAAATAATCGTTGTTATTTTTATATTCTCAAAAGTTTATAAATTGACATTATGTTTTGTGTTGTTGAGCATGTGCATATGTATACACAAATAAAATCATGAAATCTTATTTTCTTTATTTATTGTTATTATCGATTTTAGTATGAGAAATTGTGTTCTATTATTTTTTTTTACAGGGCAACTGGAGGACATATATAAAGATTTGAATTGATAACATGTGACATGATTTTCATGGTGACAGGAGGGAATTGCAATATCATCTTTTTGTTACTATCGGTTTCATTTCACAAATTACCAATATATATATATATATATATATATGTTAAGTGTGAATTTTATCTTTTGCACAATTATTATTATTATTATTATTTGGTAACAATCTTCATGGATAGAACAAAATCGGATCATATTGAAAATTAAATAGGAATATTATTTGTTCTATATAAAGAAAGATTTAAGATTGATTCGTTAGTAATTTTCATGACTACGTGTCATCATGTATATGACATGACATGAGTATTTTGATTCGTACATATAAAATTGAAGCTTACTCTATCACATATAACTATCCTATTCAACATTACTGAAAATGCGGTGAATACAAATTCAATGCGAATGTAAAAAAGCAATTAAATTAAAAAATTAAATAAAACAAAAACCACTTTAAAAAAAAAAGATTTTTTTTTAGCTAAAATTAAACTCAATTGCAGCCTGAATAAAACAAGAACCAAAAGAAAACTAATATAAAATCTAATCTGTATAATTTATAAAAAAGAAAATTCGATTTCAAAAGAAACAAACCCAAACCAAACCGAACACAGAAATTTCTATTCCAAATCTCTATTACTTCAAATTCCAAAACAAAAATATATTTAAAATACGAGTAAAACTCTAAATCTTATCCACTCTTTTATAAAAAGAAGAGATTAACGTGCTATTGGCCGAAACAAGGTATAGCAAGATGAAATTAGGAATTAAATAGAGTAACATTTTGGTATATAGGTTACAATATTATGAGTTTTTTTTGGACCCCTATATTCACAAACGAATCTTAACAGTCTAAAATTGGGTAATTAGTGAATAAAATAGGAATCAAACCGGGTTAAATTTCCGATTGTTGCTTGATTGTGGCCGGTTTGCGTGCAAAATTTGGTTTTGCATGAGAATGTCAGTTCGATTCTTTCTTTTTGATTTTGTTTACCTATTGAATTATAGATATTTGCATGTAATAGTAGTCATGCATGGGGACAAGCTCCCACAATTAGGGAATCTAGTCCAAATGTAACGTATTTTGACTTTACTCACTTCTCTCTTTATCTTCTAAGTTGTCAATCGGTTTAGGGATTGGTTTGGTTCGGTTTTTAAACGAAAATGCTACCAAGAATTCGCTTTGTCTAGTCACCCAATCGCCGGTTAGGTTTAATACGGAAATTAACTTTGGTTAAGGGACCCCAATTAGCTTCTTCGTACCTTTTTTGACATTTCTAACCGGTTATTTCTAAACAGAAATGTCGCTAGATCTCTTATCTTATAATCTCCATTACCGATCTTTCAATGTATTTAGATATAATTAAATTTGTTGTATTTATAAGATATCTTTATATAACCCTAATATGTACGGAGCATGAATGTTTTGTATATTTTTTTTTTCCCGTGTTTATGAAGCGTTTTCTTGAAATTTTAATGTTTTTTTTAGCGGTCGATTACAATGCAAAACGTTTTGATAACCGAACGAATGTATTTAGTGATTCCCTTCGAGGAAGAACAAATTTTTTTATAGACCCGATCTAACGATCCAAAATCCGTTATTTCTAGACAGAAGAATCGTCACTTAAAGATGGGATTGTAAGTGCTATTAGTAGAAACAATGTAACTTGTTATGTAATTAAAAGAAAATTATAGAAAATAAAATGATTTTTCATTACACACTCTACCGATTATTTTAATATAACTCAAAATTTAGTTCAATATAATTTTAAGCTGACAAAAAAGTAATGTAAATAGGAAATTACTATTTTTTAAAAACGAATCACTTATCGATTTATTTCTATATAGAAAAGATTATTATATGAATCTGTAAGATAACTCTTATCTTCTTACTAAATAATTATAAATAGATATTCATAGTTTATGACTAACCAGTGTAAAAAGTGATTTGTACGACAATGAATAAGGATGGATATAAAACTCAAATCCAATATAAAATCGTCAAAAAATCAGATGAAATAAAAAAATTTCGAAAAAATATATTATTTTAATGAAAACTTAATCTGAATCTTAAAAGAATTTAAAAGGAATAGAAATCCAATTTAAAAACTAAAAAATTTATAATTTTTTCAATAAAAATATCATATCCCGAAAAAAAAATACTCCATCCGATATAAATATCGTTTTAGATTTTTTTTACAATTTTTAAAAAGACTTAATAAAAAACCATATACCCTTATTAAATTATATCCACATTAATATTCTATTAAAATTTAATATTTTTAATTAAGAATAAAATTAGAATTTTTTATTAAAAATCACCTAGAAAATCTAAAATGACTACTATTTAGAAACAAAAAATAATCTTTAAAACAATATTTATTAAGAAACCGAAGGAGTATTAGGTAAACCACATCCCCAAATGTCAAACCCTAATCTCCACAACTTTAAATTTTGTAATCTAAACTGAATCTTATTTAATGAAAAACAAGAATACAAATCCCGATTTTATGTCCCCTTCTAAAAATTTTATTATTATTCATTAATTAAAGGATGAAAGGATAACTTAATATTTTTTAGAGGAACATTTTCAAAAAAAAAAAACAAAAGATTTTATTATTATTTTTCGAGACAATGTAACTTTATATCTTTTTAGAGGAAAAATAAGATATTATTCTTTACATACTCTATAAAATATTAAAAAAATGTAATGTAAATAGAAAATTACTATTTTTTTTCAAAACGAATCACTTTTCAATTTATTTCTATTTAGAAAATATACGAATCTGCAACATAGCATTTTTGTTTTCTTGCAAAATAACTATAAATAGGCGCTCGTAGTTCACATTTTTATGAAATTTTGACAAGAATTGAGAGAAAATAAAAATGTCGAAATGGAATGGAATAATCGTGATGATGTTAGTGATAATGTTTGCGGTTGGTGGAAAAGTCAACGGAAAGTCAATGCCGGGGTGCATGAGAAAATGCGTGGCTAGGTGCATGTTTTATCAAATCTCGAAAGAAATTTGTCAACTTTTGTGTCGTGATTGCGGCGGACGCAAGCCTCCTCCACCTCCTGCACCTGCACCTGCACCTGAATCCGCATGGTAATTGTTTTTTTTAAATTTTAATTTATGTAATAAAATCAAAATACTATTTGCTTAGATTCAGGATTATGAATTCGAGTTAGTTTTTTTTGTTTTAGTATCTAAATTTCTAGTTTGGATAATGACTGGGTAATTGATTTTGCAATTCTATTTTTTTCGGTTAATATATATATATATATATATATATATACCATAAATTTCCAACCATTGGAAAGTACATGAATTATTCTACTGATTTATTCTATATTTACAAAACCATTGAAAAAAAGATGTAAATACATGTTAATACCATTGTACATAAAGTGCGATATTACATTAGAATTTGGTTAAGAAACTTTATCTTGATCAAACTAAACTGAAACACAAGAACCATGATCATGTATATGTCGACATAAACATATAACAAAACATGACATAAACATATAACAAAACATAATCCAGACAAATGAAAATGTTCCAAAAAATATGCAAATGGATGTGATTTGTTTTTGTTTTTATTTTTATCAAGTGCTGTTTTTTTTTTGTTAAACTATTTCTAAAAACTTCTAACTAAAATTGTGCATTTGTTCAGATTTCGGTCAAATTTTGAGAAAAATTCTTACGAGAAAACTTTTTCCGAAATCGTCTAAATAAATTTCTGTATGATCACATATTAAATTTATTCTTCGTTTTATTTATTCACCCGTAATCTAGGCTTGAAACCTTTAAACCAAATTATTTGTCTTGAAAGTTCTTCTAGAGTTTAGATCTTTTCTTAAATTACCAATCAAAATAATCGTTATATTTGTTTTATATTCTCCAAACTTATAAATCGACATAATGTTTTGTGTTGTCGAGCATGTGTACACACAAATAAAATCATGAAATTTTATTTTCTTTATTTATTATTTGGCAGGCACCTGGAGGACATGTATAAAGATTTGAATTGATAAGATGCAACATGATGTTCCCATGGCTGCAAGAGGGAACACCGCAATGTCCTTGTCTCTTCATCTTTTTATTTCTGATGGTTTCATTTCAAACATTACCGATCTATATTATATCTAAATAAAGTTATTTTATGCTTTCTGCTTATATATTATTGGCGTGTCATATGGTTATATATGATTCTTGTTTTTGCATTCCAAGTTTTAATTAACAATCGAAAATCTAAAATATTTCAAAATATGCTTACGTCGAATGCATTCATTTGGACGAAAACCTTAGATTTTGTTATTCAATCCACACATTACGATCATAAACTCCCTTTGGAAGTACATGACTTCTTGTAGTTTATTTTATTTTTACCAACCATGAAAAAAACTTGTAAAATGCATGTGATCCCCCCCAAGAATTGGTCAGAAAAGTTTTTGTTATTTTATCATTAAAAGCAAAACATATTTTAATATCAGTTTGAAGTTATAAATAGGGTATATAAAATTGAAACAAATAACATCCAAACTCCATGTGATATAAGAATGAATTGGATATACCTTTTTCTAAATTAGGTTTATCTAATTCAAACCGAAAATGAAAGTACCTAAACCAAATAAACATATTTTTTTAATAAATAAACATTTTTTTAAAAGAAAACCAAACATGAAGCAAACTCAAAATCAAATATAAAGACCAAATTGGCAAATTTTCTTTGAGTGATCCCATCTCCATCTTCTATCGACAGGATTTGGGTTTCTTTGACACGATCTTGGTGTCCGAAAAGAAAGATCGAAAACGAATTCGACACAAAATTGAATTCGGCGGGGTTGCGAGATACACAATACGATTGGATTTTTATTCTGGATCTTTATCAGGACCCATGTATACAGTGCAACTCACAGAGATTAGGATGAGCAAACACCCGACCAGCCGTTCAGACAAACCCGACGCCACTTTTCTCGAGCTCACCATCCATAACTGCGACAGAGCGGCCTGTACAGAGATTTACACATTGGTATCTTTAGTAAGGGAGGTGGAGGAGATATTCTATCGACGTCTAGCAAGTCTAAGTTTCACCTCGATGTACAATATGTTCGCAACTTTGCTGATTTTCTCGAGCTGAAGCGCTCGCGCCAAAAGTACCTGAAAGAGTCAGACATCACATCGAGATTCAGCAAGTCTAGAAATTGAGACCCGGGTTTGTGTAGAAATGTCGTCTCGGTCTCACCTCGGCGAAAAAGGCTAGTAACCCTAGGACAGCCACGTTGATGAGCGAGTACAACGCGGGCACTACAACGTTCTGCATCATCAAATTTACGTGCATTGGATGATATGACCAAACAGGAGAGTAAATCCTTGATGAATGATCACTCGGGTTAGTTTCTGTTTCCATAACTTGTTAAAGAATAGTGAACCAACTCCTCCTAAGCTTACCTCGAAGGCAAGCATGCACATTGCTGCAGCAGGACAAGCTACCACACCAAATAAGAGGACAGTGATCCTGGGAATATGTAAACATAAACTTTATCTATTTACTGCCAACCTTTAGATTTTAGCAAGAGAAGCAGAAGATGGGAGCTTAGGACACACATTTGAATATTAAATCTTACAGTGGCTGTTCTGATGCTTTTGCTCCTGCTTTTATGAGACAATAGCTGATTCCTCCCGTTATCGATGAAAATAAACCCATCAACACCGCATAAATATGATGTTCTCCTTTAAAGTTTCCATTGATTCCTTCTGGTTCAACTGCCAAGGGTAGCAAACTGATTAAACATGATGATGGTTATCTTTACTCATTCATATTATAGCGGAATCGATGTTTCATGAGAAGAATCACTATAGAACATGTTCTGTTCTGTTAACTCACTTCCGTACCTTGGACAGTAATCATCGGGCGGAAAATGAAAAGTATGCCAAAGAAACTGCAAACAAGAGCTGGAGCAAAGGGAGGAGACAGTCATAACTTTACTTGCTTTGTTGGTCAATCTGCACAGCAGGAGCTAACATTGGAAAATGAATAGTTCTGCTTACCTCCAATATCAATAATTTTCAACTTCTCACGCAGAATGATACGTGCTGCAATGGAAGCCATAATTGGACTCGCGAAGCTTAGTACAATCGCTTGGGACAAGGGTAACATTCGAATGCTGCGGTGAGAAATGTAAAATCATTGATCAAAAGGGTATAATTCTTGCTTCTGTGCAAATAATAAATAGATCGGTTAAAAAAGGAAAAATTGTGAAAAATAGAAATTTGATACAGATGTATACTGATTTCAAACATTGTATATACCAGCCATTAACACGACAGAACACCTCTGGTGAGAAAAATCAAAACCACACTTGATCATGAAAATTAAGCATAAGAAGACGTAAAGGGGATTGCGAGTATAATTACCTAAAAATGAAACAAAACAATGAAAGATAACCCACGAGGGCTCTTAATATCAAAAGCTTCCTAGCGTGTGAAGGTCCAAAAATTGGTTGACCACTTCTTCTCAACCACAAATACGAAAGTATCAAGATAGTTGTGCATCTCATGAAAGCTGTCTCAAATAAAGGTATTGACTGAACTGCCAATGGAAAAGAAAACCGGAAAAAGAAGATATCAACACACTTAAAACAGAGACACACATGCTAAAAGCAACATTAGAAACATCAACATGTCGAACGAGAACACGGTTAGAACATGCGATAATAACATTCACGAAACTAGCATAGCCTTGATACATCTAAGCAGAGTGACCATTTCAACTAGTGAAGACAAAATTTAGAACACATCAGAACAACTAATCACAATCTTAGACATTCGAATGAAAGAACTGAGGTTCTTCTTCGGCAAATCACATCATCTTGCATATATCAACGGATTTGGGTGAGAAATGAAATTACAAAGAGCAAACAGATTACTAACCAGATAAACCATCTGAAATCAATTCCATCATGAAGTACAATGTTGATGACAAGGCCATGCACAGGAAGCCGGCGTATCTAGAGCCGCTCCATAGCCATGAAAAGAACTGAGCTATATGAAATGACTCCGATTCCGTTACTTTAAGCACTTGCTCCTGCAATCGTTGATCATAGTCTGTATCAGGCTGCTCAATGAACATTCGACACAACTTTTGCACATTAGACAAGAGCCAGAAACCCTAATAGTCTGATCTCAATCCCACCCAAACAACCTAATCACGAGGATTAGCACCAGAACAAGCTGAAATTGAAGCCAGTACGAAACCAAAACAATTCGATGCCGTTCCCATATCTCACACTGGCGAAACATCAACTCTAGCTTGCTCTTTCATCAATTCGAACACGATTACATCCATCACAACACAAGTAAACGAAGAGAGCAGCCAGTTTATCCGATCTTACCCTAGGTTTCCGACGCGAGAAAGAGGCGGAGAATATGTTGATCTTGGGCCGTTCGATCTGGGTGAGTAAAGGCGTGATCTCATCGGAACCTGATGCGGCGTCGGCTGCGGATCCACCGTGGGAAGCCGGAGAAGATGGATCTCGTACGATGAGCTCTAGCGCGTGGTCATCGGTCAAGGTCTCCGTTGACGAAGCCATGGGTACGAACAAAACATCGAAACAGATCAGATGCAGGGATGGTGAATCGTGATGATGATGATGAAGAAGAAGGGACGCCCGCCGTTAGAGACGGCGTCAACTCCGAAAGTGACCAGTAAAGAAAAAGTTAACGGTGACGTCTATTCTTCCGTCCCCGACGTGCACGTGAGTGTTTTGCCCCCTCTTCCAACAGCGTTAGCATCTAACGATATTTATTTACACGTGACATACTTTTAAAATTTAAGGGAAATTATAAATAAAATATTTTTTTTTTCCAATAATGCGACATTACCCAACAAGAGTAATTATACTTTCTAGTGGCTACTTGGGTTTCTGCAAGTGGGTGTAAAGAATTACGACAGCTTGGCCGACAGGGCAACGGTAGCGAGCCGAGTTAGGGTTTCGCACAAGGCAGTGATGACGTGGAAGAACGTCATCGGGAAGAAGCGGTTCAATCGTTTAGGCACAACCCGGTTCCAAAGATCCAAGGTGGAAGAGTAGGAAAGTCTCCGACCCGTGGGAGCTAAAGGGTTCTTGATAAGCTTGCGTTTGTGTGGCTGAAACAAGAGAAACATAAGCAAAGTCGCGGTCCTCTTCTACTCTCAGACCATTACCGAGCTCTGCAAATCGATGGGAGCAGAGGCGAAACGGAGACAAGGGCTGATTCGGCTGGCCAAGAAGAACGGGGAGAGGCTTGGGTTCCTCGCGTGAGAGCATGACCCTTCCGCAGACAGAACCTGAGCTAGCAGTAGCTCTGCAACGTGCTCTTTCAATATCTATATTTACAGTTGTTCACTTTCATTCAAGGACACAGAAATAATGAAAGAATCGCTGAATTGAATTCTTGTGATAATTGATATCTTTGACAAAAAAAAAATCCCTCACTGGGAAGGCTCTTGTCAGAGTGGAACAAAACAGTACAGTTGTACAATCAACCAACTGCCGGGAAAAACATGTTTCATCCATTTGGTTCCCAAAACCACACAGCATAGTTGTGCATATGTTTTCCTTGAAAGCAACCTCGTATCTAGTACTGAATAAGAGTATTGGGGCAACAAGTCTTCAGATAGTGTACCGACTTCTTGCCGACCTTTCCTTTCTAGAATCATCCTGAAATTCAGACAAGAACATGACAAAAAAAAATGATGAGTTGTGTGTAAGGAGAGATATCGACAAAGAAGATTCGACTGTTTTCATGGCGAAGAAATTACATGGTAGCTGTAAGTTATCTTGTCAGTGACGTCGAGTATCTCCTTCCACTTCTTCCAACGCTCATCTTTGTATTCCACAAGACAATCACGCGAATTTGCGAAATTCAGGTAACATAGAGTAAAGATTTGGCGAGTTAATCAGCAAACCCTTCTCCCGAAATCGTCTAGACTCGGTACAACTTGATAAATTCCTCCATGTGGACAAGATGTGGAGGTGGAGAAAATAGGGGTGGGCACGGGTCGGCTACCCCCAATTTTTAGAAAACCCTGTCTCGTCTTCATTACCACGGGTTTTACAAAAATATTATCTCAGTCTTAGCTTCATAAAATCCAGGTACTTTAACTCGGGTTTAATGAGATTCTCGGTCTTGTACTCGCGGGTACCCGAACCCATACGATTGATAAAATTTTGAACTATAAAATGATAGATATATAAAATACAAATGAGAGAGGTCAAAGTATAAAGAGAAAAATTCACAATGAAGAGAGATGAGTAAAATTTTGAGAGAGAGGTAAATGGTTGATTCGGTTATATAGAATGAGATTTGGAACGGTGAAATTTTTGTATAGAAAGGTTTAGAACATAAAAAAATTGAACTAAAATAAAAGTATTTTAATAAATAATAAAAATAATTTAGACAAAAATATTATAGATATAACGTATATTTTAGATTTTTAACAAATATACCGGGTACCCCGGGTACCTCTTGTAATATAATTGAACCCCCACTCAGACTCGGGGGTCGAAAACTTAGTCTTATTAATACTCGATCTCATCATTGTTAATATTCGGGTACCCTTTATTCGGGTACTTGTTAAACCGGGTACCTCCAAACCCCCGGATTACGGGTTAAAACGCCCACCCCTAGGAGAAAATGTTCTTCAAAATTAGACACCTCCATTTGACAACCTAAACCACCATTTTTGAAGCCACCATCTTTAAAATCATTTTGTTTGAAAATTGCAGCCATTTCTATTGAAGAAATTGGTGCTAGAACCTTTATAAGTAGAGAGGTTTGGGCTTGTGAATGAATCACATCAACAACAAGGAGAAACACAAAAGAGAAAGAGAGAAAGGGAGAAGGAGAGTGAAAAACAGTTTTGAGCGGTTTTAATCAAGTGATCGATCGGATATCGATCTCTTATCTGATCGATCTGAAATTTTGTGGAGAGATTCTACAGTCTTGGTTCCTGATTTTGACCGGTTGGATTTTGATTTCAACAGTTAGAATTGAAGAAAAGGATGTTTTACCGAAACTGTTCGACCAGGGGTTTCAAACCGCAATAGGTCTGATTGCTGTGAAAATCAAACGGTGGATTCTTCTCTACTCGAGGTGAAATTTGGTATGCTCGTTCTAGATCCTTTGTTATTTGATTTGTACGGTGGGATTTTGCATTGTTTGTCGAAATCAAAACCTACGTGGTTGACTTGCTACATAAGTTACAACTAGTTAAGTTGTGTTATCTTGGAATATTGAGATTATAATATTGACGTGTATATTCTATAACCCTGGGGTTATTGTGTGGACGTTGTAATCAAGTTACAGTGAATTTTTTGGTGGACTACGGTCCCGTGGTTTTTACTCCCACACCAAGGGGATTTTCCACATTAAAAATTATTGTCTGGTTTGATTTCGATATCGTTGCACTAGATATTGTCATCCTCGCACGTTTACACAAGTACGGGGTTTGGTTACTGATTCGTGATATATGATCAAAATAACATAAAATTCCCGACACAACTATCTATTAAAATTTTCTAAAATACGCTCAGATATCAACAGACTTTCATCATGTGCAGACATTAGATCATGTGATAGCAAAACCGAAATCATAAACGATCGGTTTATCAATCCAAATTAAACGATGTTTCGGTAAAATTCCAAACAATTGATTTTCATTCGAGTGAATGTGCCACTACCCGAAATTGAACCCACACTCTAGCATATTAACTAGAAAGAGACTTTAGTTCAATCTTAGAGAATAAGAATTCTTCATTCTTATAATTCTTCTTCTCTAAAAGTTAACAAAAAGAGGGGGAGTACCGTTTTTCGTCCATCTAATTTCCGATTCAAAACCAATCGTTGCCGAAGATAAATTTTTATTTATCTAAACACTTTTCTCCACGTTTAAATTTAACCTCTCGTATATTTTTCATGTTTTCTGTAATTCAAATTTTACTCCTAAGCATTTGTTTTCTCTAACAAAGGTTTCACTCATACATTTCGATTTTTTCAACTAGAAAAAAATATATAAAGATAATATAAAAGCATTTATATGTATAGAGAGAGACTTTGTTTCTAATTAAAATATTTTTTTTTTTGATAAAATGTGATTTGTCAATGGTGAGATTCAAATCTGGGTGGAGCACTTTTTGCGTATATGCATTTACCAGTTGAGCCAACCACTCTTGGCCTAATTAAAATATCAAACATAATCCAATTTAAAATAAAAAAATATTAGCTAAAATATAATAATATGTACGAGCAAATCATTAACTAATGCCATCTAACGATAATATCGAGTTTTTGCCGCAACTAAACGCCAAAAACATCGCTCACGCACTTCTAATAATACTATCTTTTTTTTTTGTTAAAACTAATCTAAGGTGGTGACAGACTTTTTCAGATTTATTATAAGCTTTGTCTCCCTAAATGTTGGTTTGTTTAATTATATCTGTAATTAATTACAACTTGAGATTAGTACAGATCTGTACTTAAATAATGTGATCAAACGAACATCATTTCAACCCCGATCCAACAACTTACCTTTAAAAATTTCCACTTATATATATATATATATATATATTATTAAACATACGTTAATATAAATTTACGTTTCCTAGTTTTAATAACGATACCTAACAAATCTCCTATTTATAAGGTAATAAAACGGTTGATGAGTTGTTATCATAATTCTTATAGTTATACTTAAATATAAAGAACACATGCTTTTGAATTTTTATTCATGGAACTATAATATATATATATATATATATATATATATATATATATATCATTAAAATGAAAACTCTACACATCAAAATCGACCCCATGTTGTCAATAATATCACTAAATATCTAACCGAATTTTTCGTGCAACAAATATTCTCGATTAAATACGAATACAATACTATATAACAGCATAAACAATCCTCATAGAAATAAATAACTATAGATTAATCTGCAATAATTTTTCAACGATTTTAAACATAAAAAAAAGTTGTAAACTCGTTTCGTTTGCGTGATCGTTGTTCTTTAAAACAACTTCACCATAAAAGATTTTAATTTTATAATTCGTTTGTTTTTTTTGAAGTAATCGTTGATTTGTTTACAAAAATAGAATTGGAGAGGGGCAAAGAGATCGGGAATATTGCTCAAATAACCCACTTGGATCGCAGCAATTTCAGTGTACACCACCGAAAAAAAAAAAAAAATTTGCGACCTTATTACGACTAATATATAACTAATATACAACTTATTACGACTAATAAACTACTCTCATTTTAGTTGTATATTAGTTATATATTAGTCGTAATAAGGTCGCAATTTTTTTTTTTTTTTCGGTGGTATACCCTGAAATTGCTGCGACCCAAGTGGGTTATTAGGGTTAAAACCCCAAAGAGATCTTATCTACATAAAGGAATAAAAATTATTGTCCATGAAAATAAAAAGAACCATATAACAAAATTTGCGCCACTCATAACGCACCCCTATCTCTTCGGCAAAAGCCACTTCACAAAATCTCTTGCACAAACACAAAAACACCCAATTTTATATATATATTTTTTTCTATATATATATATATATATTTTTTTTTTATTTATAAAGTTCTCTCCTTCATATTGTCAACTCTTCTTGCCATTTGTCTCAACATCACCCTTGCTCTCTTCTTCTTCTCTGTTTTCCAGGTACCCTCCTCTTTTTTCCCCGACACGAATCCCCTGTTTTTTTTTTCTTTGTTCTGTCTCTCTTGTTCACCGATATTTATGGAAGTGTTAACTAATGTCTGGCTGTGGGGGCAGAATCTGTATCAATGTCGGGTTTCTCTTGGATTTTCTGTTTTCTGATTCTATGATTCGGTTTCGTGGTTAAGGATTGTTTCTCGGCTTCTGGGTTTGGTTTAAACCCTTTTTCGGTTTCTGGGTTTGGTTTGTGTGGTCAAATGGCTAATTAATGGCTTAAACCCTATTTTATTTGGCGATAGAAAGTTAAAGACTGTCGCTTTTGAAGTCAAAATCGCGTAGTCTCAAAAGCTTGATTCCCGTAGATCACAGGTCCGCGCCGACAATACAGAATCCACTCCCATTCCTTTGTGAATTCACTCACTTTTGATTACTTTTATATCTTTCCTGTGGATGGATCTGCTTGGCTTTTTGCCCATAATTTAATTGTGTTTAATCACTTTCTAATCGCCTTTTCAGAGTGGAATCAGTATAATTTAATCCGGTTAGCCTAAAGCGTGTCAAGAATCTGGGTCCTACAAAACACTGATTCTGTACAAAGTATGGCTTAGAAAGGCTGATCTGTAATCTTGTGGGGGGAAAAGGTGGAATCTTGCTCAATCACAGGGATGAACTTTGGATTATATTGTTGAAATCTCTGCGTAAATCCCCATTTTTTACTCTGATTCGATCACACCAGCATTAACAGTTTACTTTGATTACGTACAAAGTATGGGTTAAAAGGGCTGATCTGTAATCTTGTGTGAGAAAAAGTTGGGATCTTGCTCAATCACAAGGATGAACTTTGGATTATATTTGTTGAAATCTCTGCATAAAACCCCAGTTTTTGCTTTGGTTTGATACTAAACTGTCATCAGCCATAACAGTTTACTTTGATTCTGTACAAAGTATGGGTTAAAAAGGCTGATCTGTAATCTTGTGTGATCTTTGCTCAATCACAAGGATGAAGTTCGAACTATATTGTTTTAAATCTCTTCGTAAAAAAACCATTTTCTTTACTTTGATTTGATGACATATTCTCATCAGCCGTAACAGTTTTGTTCAGGGCTTGAGGCAAAAGATGGCACAGATCTTGGCACCTTCTCCAAAATGCCAGATGGGGGCGCCAAAGCACTCCTTCATCACGAGCCCTGCAGCTTCGTCGAGGCTTTGGAGCTCTGTCGTGTTGAAACAGAACAAGCAGAGTGGCAAACTAAAGTATTCTTCCAAGTTCAGAGTTTTGGCTGTCCAATCAGACGACAGCACTGTCAACAGGCTTGAGGGTCTCCTCAACTTAGACACCAAACCTTACACTGACAAGATCATTGCCGAGTACATTTGGTATGCCGTTTTTCGTTTTTCTGATTGCTTTCAAGTTATGGGTATGCAGCAAATGTTCACAAGTTTGATCTGTTTTCAATAGGATTGGAGGATCTGGAATCGACCTGCGAAGCAAATCAAGGGTAAGATAGTGTAGTGAATGTTTGTATTCATCTTACCGATGGCGCTGACTTTCTTCTTCTGAAAATTTCAGACAATTGAAAAGCCTGTTGAACATCCTTCTGAGCTTCCCAAGTGGAACTATGATGGTTCGAGTACTGGACAAGCGCCTGGTGAAGACAGTGAAGTCATTCTATAGTAAGATTCTCTAAAGGACCGACCACTTTCTCGTTCTCACTCCTTCAATATCCTTTCGCTTATTTGCAAATCCATTGTCTTTTCCAGTCCACAGGCTATCTTCAGAGATCCTTTCCGTGGGGGCAACAACATCTTGGTACAATGTTATTAACTTCAGTTGCTATAAGCTGTTATGTTTTGTGGTCACGCTGTTTGTTGAACTTTGTAAGAAAAACCCATTCCATGTTGAAGGTTATATGTGACTGTTACACACCGGCTGGTGAGCCCATTCCCACGAACAAACGTGCCCGAGCTGCTGAGATCTTCGGTGACAAGAAGGTCGTAGGTGAAATCCCGTGGTCCGTCTTTGCCCCTAATCTCTCCCTAGCACGTCTCCTCAAACCCTTTTGGACGAAATTTTTACAGCTAAATTTCGGATTACGCCTCATTTCTTAGGTTTGGCATTGAGCAAGAATACACCTTGCTTCAACAAAATGTCAAGTGGCCTTTGGGTTGGCCTGTTGGAGCTTTTCCTGGTCCACAGGTGTGATAATCATATCAAGTAATGTTACCTCATTGTATATATATATGGTAAGAGAATCTATCAACGAGATTTACCGAGTTTTTCTCTCTTCGTGTTAGGGTCCATACTACTGCGGAGTTGGAGCCGACAAGTCTTGGGGCCGTGACATTTCGGATGCTCACTACAAAGCTTGCTTATATGCCGGAATTAACATTAGTGGTACCAACGGGGAAGTTATGCCGGGACAGGTCTCTTTTTTTCCGCTATTTTTTCCCGTTCACACTTCGAGAATATATTCATTTTCGGGTCTTCGGTATATAGGTTTTATAAGTCATATTCGTTTGGTATTATACTCGTGTTCTGCAGTGGGAATTTCAAGTTGGCCCGAGCGTTGGCATTGAAGCTGGCGATCATATCTGGTGTGCTAGATACCTTCTTGAGGTAATCAACTCTCTTGTATTTGTTTCCGAAAACAAAAACTTAACTCACTGAGCTGTCTCATCTCGTTCGAGGAAAGAAACTTCGAGTCAGACCCGGAGTAGGGTTTTCCGTAGTTTTGTTTTGCTTGGTTTCTTAAGGACTTGGTCACTAGAACGCTACCCGGGCGAAACCCTTCCCCATAATTGCATTTTTTTGTCTGTAACTTTTGCAGAGAATCACTGAACAAGCTGGTGTAGTCCTCACGCTTGACCCGAAGCCGATAGAGGTGATTTACAGTTATAAACTTTTCTCTCAGGAAAACGAATTTAACGCTTCTCGGGTATTTCGTCAATGTATCTGCACGTAATGTTCATCTTCTGCATACTCCAGGGCGACTGGAACGGCGCTGGATGCCATACCAACTACAGGTAACACAAATCTTGCAACTCTCGGTCGATGATGTCGAAGGGTATACAGATCGTATGTACGTAACGGTTTTTTTGTTTACAGTACGAAGAGCATGAGAGAGGACGGAGGGTACGAAGTGATCAAGAAGGCGATACTGAATCTCTCGCTTCGCCACAAGGAACATATCAGCGCGTACGGAGAAGGGAACGAGAGAAGGTTGACGGGAAAACACGAGACAGCTAGTATCGATACGTTCTCATGGGTAATGAATGAATATATGAGCTCGGAATTTCGCATTACGTTCTTTTTTTGTAATCTATGGCTCGTTGTTTCACGCTTTTATCTTGCAGGGAGTGGCAAACCGTGGATGCTCGATTCGTGTGGGACGTGACACCGAAAAGAAAGGGAAAGGTACTAACTTTCTAGCTCACGATAACCGGAATCTCTACCCGAAACGATCGTACAAAAGCCTCGAAACTGATGACCCGTCGGTCAAACTTTACGTTCAAACTCGATTTATCGATCCTAAACGATCATACAAAAAAGCCTTGAAACCGATGATGACCCGTCGGAACTATAAGCCTTTAGGATCATCTCTGATATGAGTCCGAGATCGATGTTAACGATGTTTTTTCCGCCTGTGTCGGCCTGTGGACAGGTTACTTGGAGGATCGGCGTCCGGCCTCGAACATGGATCCATACGTTGTGACCTCGCTCTTGGCCGAGACGACACTCCTGTGGGAGCCAACGCTCGAGGCTGAAGCTCTTGCTGCTCAGAAGCTTGCCTTGAATGTCTAGAAAACCATCATCATCATCATCATCATCATCGTTTTTTTTTTCAAGTTCTATGCAAGAATTCTGTGCAAGTAAAGGTCCTGAATCGGTGAACCCATGATCCATTCCATGTGGTTTGTCATGTTCAGAATCATGTCGTGTCTGAAAAGAATTTGCTCTGCAGATTTTTTTTTTTGGGCTTTTCTTCCTCAATTGTCGAACTGAAACCCGTTTGGCCTTGGAACTTTTAACATGTTTTTTTCCCATCTTCACTGTTTTCCGAATGTGTTTTCCACCATTAAAACCAGACACAAGCCTTATGTTCATGAGGGTTACGTGTGTTTTACGAAAGCCAGACCGAAGACGACTGTTTCGTTAGTTAATAACAGTATTTGTAATAATTATATTGGATGATGAGGAAAACATACAACGATCACACTAGACAGTCCCTGTGGTGGACATGGATGAGAGCAAGCATGACCATACCATACCATAACCATGCACATCAACCTTATTGTAGGTTTTACTTACTATACACTGATACTCCCCATCTGTATGTCATCATAAATATCATATTATTGTGGGACCTACACTCTTCGCCGTCTCCGGAGGAAGCCTACACTCCTCCGCCTCCGCCGCCACCCCCTCCGCCCTTTCCTCCTCCTTTGCCGCCACCTTTTCCGCCTTGGCCGCCTCCACCTTTGCCGCCACCTTTTCCACCTTGGCCGCCGCCTCCTTTGCCACCGCCTTTGCCGCCACCTTGACCGCCGCCTTTGCCTCCCCCTTTGCCGATGCCTTGACCGCCGACTTTGCCTCTGCCTCCGCCCTGGTCAAGGTCATATTTGGTCTCATCCACATTTTGGGTGGTGGCATCGAGTCCACCTCCTCCTCCTCCTCGACCACCGCCTCCGCCTCCACGTCCTCCGCCGCCGCCTCTACCTCCGCCTCCGTGTCCTCCGCCTCCATATCCGCCTCCATGACCGCCTCCATGGCCGCCTCCATGACCGCCTCCATGGCCGCCTCCATGGCCTCCGCCTCCATGGCCATCGATGTCATATTTAACCTCATCGACTCCTCCTTCCGACTCTTTCTCTCCGGCGTAGGCACAACACCTCACGCACCCATATCTTCCCATATAACAACATCCATACTTGCAGTACAGCTTCGACTCCTCCTCTCCTTGCTTCGCCTCCACTGCCATAAACAATCCAAAACTTGATTAAACACGATCAAATTCCAACTCTTAAATCATCCAAAAAAAAGAAAAAAAAAATAATACGACTCAAGAACTCCGTATCAAATCATTCTACTGACGTTCTTTCTTGTTGTCGGCGGCGGAAACATCCGCTGCAACAGCGGCCACAACCGCAAACAGAAGACCGCAGATTATGAACACCCTCATCTTTTATCTTCTTGCAATTACACTACGAAGATTGCGTTATATATATGTATATATGTATGGAAAAGATCTTCTCTACCGCTGTTGGTCCTTTTGCTTTATATAACTCACTAACACAGTCAAGATTACGATAAATTCTGTCAAACAAAGCGGTGGATACGACAAAAAAAGATCTTACTTGGCAACACAGATTTCGTCTATGAGCTTTGTATAAGTGTCTGAAGCCGACGCGTAGGATTCGTGATTGCCACGTACAAGGTTTTGCGCCATCGTATGCTGCCAACTGGCTTTGTGTAGAGCTATTCTGTGTCCTAAATCTTTTCCTTTTTTCTTTTTATCAAGAAAAAATTCCATAAAAAACACTTAACTTTTCAATTTTGACAAAAAAACACCAAATTTTATTTTTTATCAAATAAACATTAAAATTTTTAAACAAATCTAAAAAAACACTAAACTTTTTAAGTGGTTCAAAAAATACATCAACTTTTCTACGATTATAAAAAAAATATTAAATTTTTTTAGTGATCCAAAAAAATACATAAACTTTTTTCGATTGTAAAAAAAAAACAAAGTAAAATAATCTGACGTGTTTGCATCTCGTTGTGCCACATCAGTTATTTTGTTTATTTTGACAATAGTAAAAGATTTAAGTGTTTCTTTTGTCAAGCTTAAAAAATTTAATATTTATTTGATAAAATAAAAAGTTTATAGTTTTTTTGTCAAAATTTGAAAGTTTAGTGTTTTTTTTTTGGGATTTTCCCTTTTATTAATTATAGATTGTATATTTACTTATTTATCGTTGAAAATAACTCCAAAACAATTACAGTATAAACAAGAATTATCAGTATAACTTTGTGCTTAATAAATTTTGGGTGCTCATTTTTTTCCACATATTTGTAGAACCAGACAATCATTCTTAAAGTGATCAGACTCATGTTGAACAAGCCCAAGTTGCAACCAACGATCACACACACTCACGGACTGGATCATGGAGCAATGGATGAATGGTTCAGCCCATGGTTTGATATTGGGCTGAATATGCCGTTAGATGATTGAAGGAATTAAAGGAGAACAAATTGTCAAAATCATATCTGCATAGTTTTGAACTTGTACATTTTGATGTTTGGACGACTCCATGTTTATCTCGGGAAAAAAATTAAATATTTTGTTTCATTCATAGATGAAAAGTCTAAGTATATTTGGATCACTTTACTTGGTTCAAAAAATGAGGTGTTTAAGACATTCCAAAATTTTTATGCCTATGTTACTAATCATTACAATAAAAGTATCAAATTTCTTAGAACAGATAATGGTGGTGAATACAAGAGCAAGGCCTTTACAAACTATCTTCAACAACACGACATTGTTCATCAAACCTCGTATGCATACACATTGCAACAAAACGGCGTCGCAGAACGCAAGAATCGTCACCTCTTAGAAGTTGCTCGAACATTGATATTTTATCGTAATGTGCCTTTAAAATTCTGGGGTGATGCGGTTATCACAGTGGCATTCTTGATCAATCGTCTTCCGACGAAAGTTCTACATGATAAGACTCCTTTCGAGGTACTCAACCACACTACCGCTCCTCTTGCATATTTACGTGTCTTTGGTTGTGTTTGTTTTGCGAAGGTACCCGAAAACAAGAGACATAAACTTCAACCGAAGAGCAACAAATGCATCTTTATCGATTACTCTTCTGGACAAAAGGGATATAAATGTTATGACCCGATACAAGATAAAATTCAAGTGTCTCGCGACGTGATTTTTCATGAGGACCGAAGCTACTATGACCAACAGCCCACATCGGCTTTGGATCCTATGCTCATTGTCCCTGCTGATTATCAGACCACACTCTCTCGCCTTTTACGTCTTGCCCATGACTACAATTCGGTCAATCACGATTCCCGCTTTCAACCTGATTCTCCTGGCTCTGGTAATTTCATTCCATCTCACTCTGTTTTTCCATATCAATCAGATTATGGGTTGTCGCGTCCTCTGTCTGCGCAGGAACATGTCGATAGCTCCACTGCAGATAATTCTGCATCATCGTCTTCGTCTTTGGAACCCACTGCCGAAATACATGTCGCACCAACAGCCGCAATCATCTCCAGGGGGAACACCACTGACACCGACACGATCATGGAAAACCTAGAATCGGCTTCCCCTGGTTCGGTGGATCCTCCTCGTGGCAGCATCATCGCACCTGATGGTGTTCGTCGCAGCACACGTATTCAGGAAAGGCTCGAAAATAAGGCCAGAGCAACCACTGCCATGCACCACGTGTCTTGTGGTACTCAGGTTCTATATCCTATACAGGATTTTTGTTCTTTCTCTCACTTGAAATCTGATGAATTTGTTTTTTTAAGCAAGTTGGATGAACACAGTGAACCCAGATCATATCGACAAGCCAAAGACATACAGGTTTGGCAACATGCGATGAAAGATGAATTGGAGGCGTTGGAGAGGAATAAGACGTGGACGATTATTGATCAGCCCTTAACACACATGCCATCGGGAGTAAATGGGCTTATAAAATAAAGTATCGTAGTAATGGTGATATCGAACGTCACAAAGCTCGACTTGTGGCCCAAGGCTACACTCAAACCTACGGAGAAGACTATACCGAAACATTTGCTCCGGTAGCGAAATTACCGACGGTTCGCGTTCTTTATCTATTGCTACTAACTTTGGATGGTGTTTGTGGCAGATGGATGTTAAAAATGCATTCCTTCAAGGGGACTTGGACGAAGAAATATATATGATTCCTCCCCCGGGGTATCGTGAAAAGCTAGGCCCCAATAAAGTCTGTAAGCTTCAAAAGTCTTTGTACGGCCTACTACAGTCGCCTCGTGTGTGGTACTCTAAGCTCCACACGGCCCTTCTCACACAAAGCTTCTCTCGCAGCGAGTCTGATCATTCCTTGTTCATCAAGAAAACGACATCTGGTATTATCGTTCTACTTATATATGTTGATGACATCATTATTAGCAGGAA
>NW_010965625.1:2124046-2137647 GCF_000463585.1 Tarenaya hassleriana
GCAGGAATGATAACGTTGGGATTGACGACACAAAGAACTTCTTACGACGAACTTTTGACATAAAAGATTTGGGAGAACTAAAATATTTTCTTGGAATTGAAGTACTTCGTTCTCCTAATAGGATATTTCTATCTCAACGAAAATATATACTTGACCTTCTTCGTGATACAGGAAAGATGGCGGCGAAACCGGCAAAAACTCCTTTGGAAGAAACTACAAGGAACAACGCGAGGGGGAATTATATGCGGATGTTGAACAGTATCGTCGCGTTGTCGGTAAGCTCATTTATCTCACCATAACTCGGCCTGATTTATGTTTTTCCGTGAAATAGGTAAGTTAGTGGATGCATGCATCGACCACAGATCACTGGAGAATGGATGAACGGATACTCAAATATTTGAAAGGAACACCGAAAAAAGGAATATGGATGAACCGTAATAATCACGCTGAACTAGTCGCCTACTATGATGCGGATTGGGCAGGAGATATAACAGATCGGAAATCAACAACGGGATACTGTACGTTTTTTGGAGGCAACCTAGTAACTTGGAAAAGCAAGAAGCAACAAGTGGTGGAAAGATCAAGCGTGGAAGCGGAATATAGAGCTATGGCTAACACAACGTGCGAAATCATGTGGGTTAAAGCTCTCCTTCAAGATCTCGGAATTTCTACAGAGCAACCGGTGACACTCCATTGTGACAGCCATGCCGCCATGCATATCGCTCAAAATCTGGTATTTTACGAAAGAACTAAACATATTGAAGTTGATTGTCATTTCATTCGTGAGGAGATATCAAAGGGAATCATTGCAACTTCTTACACGAAGAGCAACGATCAACTAGCCGACATTTTCACGAAGGCCTCCAATATCAAAGTATTCAACAACTCTCTCTCCAAGATTGGTATCGTCGAACTCCCCAAACCAATCTTGAGGAGAATGTAGAACCAGACAATCACTCTCAAAGTGATATGGCTCATGTTGAACAAGCCCAAGTTGCAACCAACGATCACATACACACTCACAGACTGGATCATGGAACAATGGATGAATGGTTCAGCCCATGGTTTGATATTGGGCTGAATATGCCGTTAGATGATTGAAAGAATTAAAGGAGAACAAATTGCCAAAATCATATCTGCATATTCTCTTTCGATATATGCTTTCCATGTAAACAAGATACCCTTTCCATTCTCTCTCATATGTTGTATTACGAATATGCCTTTAAATAAGGTTGAATATGACTTCTGCAATAATAAGAAAAAAGGAGATCTCTATCTCCACTATTCTCTTGAAATCTCTCTGTTCTCTCAAATTTCAGATTCTTTCAATATCATATTTACATCAAACATAATAGGAAAAAAAACACTGAACTTTCGAATTTTGACCAAAAAAACACTGAACTTTTTTTTTAATCAAATAAACATTAAACTTTTTAAGTTTGACAAAATAAACGCTTAACTCTTCTATGATTATTAAAATAAACAAAATGAATGATGTGGCACAATGAGATGAAAACACGTCATTATTTTATTTAGTTTTTTTACAATCGAAAAAAGTTCATGTATTTTTTTGGATCACTAAAAAAATTCAGTGTTTTTTTTATAATTGTAGAAAAGTTCATGTATTTTTTGGATCATTTAAAAAGTTCAGTGTTTTTTTAGATTCGTTTAAAAAGTTTAATGTTTATTTGACAAAAAATAAAATTCGGTTTTTTTTTTCAAAATTGAAAAGTTTAGTGTTTTTTATTTATTTTTCCAACATAATAATAACAAAAATATCAATTATTATTATTATTATGGATTACTGTTATAAACAACGATAATAGTTGCGTTTAGATGTCTGTTTTCTTTAACCCCTGATTAGAAATGTTTAAAAATTCTAAGAATAAATTTGCTACAGTATTAAATTCAGAACTTTTAATTTCTATTATAATAATAATTTTTTGGATATTTCAAAGTACAAATTTATTTTTTCCATTCATTCGTCCAGGGTTACGATCTATACTAGATTTTTGTTTTCCATAAACGGAATAAATTAATTATTTCATCTAGAAAAAACCTTTAAAAAAAACAATTTATTATTTCATCCAATAAATGCATTTAAGCGTCACATTATTAAATATGTTACAATTTCCGTTTTCCATAGTTACTTGATTCATCTGTTATTATACTTTTAACAATTTTCAAAACATATTAAAGATTGATACATGACCTTTTTCAAGTAAACATTATGTAAATAAAATGGGAAATGGGTTACACAACGTTACGCGTCACGATGAGAACGTGGTATATATATAGAATGAAAAGCAGAAACTTCCACGAAGTTTTTATTTAGTCTATGCATATACACACGTACTTCATCATCAAAGCCCCATGAGGTTTCTCCTACACATAGACACGAGAGCGTATACGTAAATCCACAATTATGCATGGCCCTAGTGTACGTACGTACATACACATACACATACACACACACACACACTAACTATATATATATATATATAGATATATATATAGGTCTAGTGACCAGGCTCGTTCTCCGGCTGAGTTTGGACAGCCTCGCCGGCGTAAGATCAGCAACACTTTTTGCAGCGAAAGAATCCTTTGCGGCAGGCACCGTTGGGGCAGCCACCTCCTGGTCCGCCACGGTTGCCAGGTCTGGGGGGTTTGACAGGGATTCTGCCTATGAGACCTTTGAATGGTCCGAGTCCGTCAGGGTGCTGTGCCTCCTCGGTGGCTTCTGCTCATGAGATGGCAAAAATTATATGGCATTAATGTCACGTGTCTTAAAAGAAACTAGACACGGTCGAATCTATATTAAAAAGACAACGTAGGATCTTAATTACCGCTGTTCTTCTCGGTCGAGGTTTCAGCGAGATCTCTGGCTGCGACCTCCGAGGCCACGAGAAGAACAACAAAGAGACCCACCAGAATCAAAGCTTTGGAAGCCATTGCTTTTTTCTTGTGAACAAGCTAGTAGCAAGAAGAAGTGAGAGATGAAGAAAATGTTCTCCGGACGCCTCTATTTATAGTCTCGAGTGAGGGAATAGCATATGAGAAAAGTCAAAGAAATAACACTAGATTTTTTTAATAAAAATATATATATATGTGAGTAGGATGGTATTAGAATGTGATTAAATTCTTTTTTTTTTGGTTAAAGAATGTGATTAAATTCTTAAATAGTTATATTAATTTATATATACATACAAACAAATCGAATATCTTTTCGCTCTCTGCATCAACGCAAAAATATTAATACTATTAATACTCAAACTCTTAAATTTTATACGGACGTTATCATGACACATGAAATAAGACACGTCACACATCTATTATTTCAATTTAATTCGACAATAAAATTGTTAAATAACATAGTGATGTCCGCCCAAAAAATACATTTTTTAAAATGTGAATTTCATATATATATATATATATATAAATATGTAACAGAAATGCAAATTTTAAGCATCATTAACGGAAATATAGTGAACTTGTATAACTATAAAATTCGCTAAAATTATGTAGATCTAGGAAAATAAATGTGGTAAGAGAAAGAAAGATGATAAGAACGTTCATTACCAAAAAAAAAAAAAAAAAAAAAATTCCGTGAACTTGTAATCGATTTAATTAGAGATAAACAGCAAATCACGTGTACATTCAATGACCATTTCAGTATAGAAAAAACCAGTCACTCACTCTCTCTCTCTCAAATTCAAGAATCGATTAATAGCCAATATAAGGCCAAATCATTTCTGGTGGAATCTCAAGAGGAAAGTCGTGTGTTTATGCAGCAACTTCACCAGCTTACGGAAGAGTCTGCAGAGAGAGAGGTTGCATTGAACGGAAATATAAGACGACGCTGCATCTATTAGCATGTAGAAGGCAATCTTCATGGTTTTTACACACAACAGAGGAAGTTGGATTTATATGCACAAAAATTTAAAACCTTTCATCCATTGGAGGCTCCCACTAGTCCTTTAGATCTTTTTCGACTTCTCTCTCTCTTATGGATATTCGTTTGAATATTTCTAAGCTATTATATTTTGCAATGTTATTAATAGATTTAACAAATAATTAAACATTAAAGTGTAATATTTTAAAAAGAGAAAATCCCAAAAAAAATACTGAAAATTTTCAATTTTGACAAAAAAACACCGAACTTTATTTTTTGTCAAATAAACATTAAACTTTTTAAACGAATCTAAAAAACACTGAATTTTTTAACTGATCCAAAAAATACATGAACTTTTCTACAATTATCAAAAAAATAATGAACTTTTTTAGTGATCCAAAAAAATAAATAAACTTTTTTCGATTGTAAAAAAAACTAAATAAAATAATCTGACGTGTTTCCATCTCATTGTGTCACGTCATTCATTTTTTTTATTTTGACAATCGTAGAAGAGTTAATTGTTTATTTTGTTAAACTTAAAAAGTTTAATGTTTATTTGATAAAATAAAAAATTTAGTGTTTTTTGGTCAAAATTCGAAAGTCCAGTGTTTTTTTTTTGGATTTTGCCTACATGATTTGTTTTAACCACAGTTGAACTAGTTAATCAAAGTCTTCATGTTCTCGCCAAACAAAACTAAAACATTATGTATCCTGACACATTTTATGTAACAATTGTTTTTTTCCAAATTGAAATTAGTAAAAACAACATCATTTCAGAGAAACGTTATTAAATTAGTCTCTCTTTTTTTTTTTTAATTTGAAAACATTGGTGTCATCTAGGTTTTGTCTAGAAAATACAGCGTTATATTTACAACATTATAGGATACTAATTAAGTTACTTCTAAGATATTCATAATATCTGAGAATCAATCGTGACAAATATTGCGGAATATCGAATGAATTAATATATATATATATATACACACACAAACGAAATGGTAATCCTAAATCTATCGGAAAACTAAAACTAATCCTATAGATCGAACCTAATGAGTACATATTTATGTGAAATATTGAAATATGATATGATTATATATATATATATATATAATAAATCATTCTCGAGCCTTTTCCAGCTTCAACACATTTGGGGTTCGTTTATTTTGGATTTCTTCAACTTTTGAACGTGCAATTTATAAGGGTCGACGATTTTGTTTGAATTTTAAAATTTTTGAAAGAGTCAAGATTCGGTTCAGAGTTTATTTAGTTAATCAACCCTAATCGTGTCTCATATACCTCAAAAAGGAAATTTTTGGATTTTTTAAAATTTTAATTTAGTTCGATTCCGAAAATTTTTAGTTTTTTGAAAAATTACCGTTCTAAAATTTTAAACGATTTTAATTAGAAAATGATAATATATTTTGCGGTTCGATAAAATTTGGTTCTAAAGAAACGCTCACCTCTATATTATGTTAAGGATGTGGCTAATGGACAATGGAGAAATGTGTAAACTTTATATTGATGGTTTTCGATAACTTTATGAAAACTCACCAAAACTGGATACGGTATTACATAATTCACACAAACTTAATAAGATAGTATATATCGTATGTGAAATATACCTGAATCCATATTGCAGCGGAATGACTTTGAAGAACAAGTCGGTAAATCAGTTTTTCTCTCCTTTCACCCTTACTTTTATAATTTTTCTGATGGATGAAAAATGTGAAGCATATGTCCACTATTTATAGGATAGGGAGAGAGGGATAACCATAAACACCCATAAAATTCAACACTTTCATAAACCCATATCCATCAATGAAGTCAATGTCAAAGCCCAAAATTACATGAGCCATTAAAATATTAATATTTCCAACATTCTCCCACTTGGCCCATGTGATGACTTGATAATATACAATCTTTAAAACGCGTAATTTTATATTGTATTCATCTATCACCGATAACTTTTATTTGAACAACAAACAATTGAATCTTGGCGGTCACATATCATTTTATTTGAATGTGATTCCTTCCAAGTATCACAATCGTTTGTCATCCAAAACATCTTTTATGGCCATGAATAACTGTAAAACAATAATGCATATTATCTCCATCAACTTCATGTGTACACAAATAATTTAATGATAATATGAATTTCAATAACAGAAACAAGACTTTTATTGAATTTAAAATATCATATATATAATGAGCAATTATTTAAATTACAGTAATGACTTATCTATAATGTCCATACGATCAACATGAGCCTTAAAAGTCTTAGGCGGCAATCCCTTAGTTAATGGGTCCGCTATCATAAAATCAGTAGTGATATGCTCAAATGATACTCTTTGTTTCTGAACTTCCTCTTTGACAGATAAGTATTTTATCTCCATATGCTTAGCACTTTTTGAGTACTTATCATTTTTCGAGAAGAAGATAGCTGCAGAATTGTCACAGTAAATTCTCAGCGGCCTAGCTATAGTGTCGACAATTCTAAGCCCTGAGATAAAGTTTCGCATCCATAAACTGTGAACGGTAGCTTCAAAACATGCTACAAACTCAGCTTCCATGGTGGAAGCAGCGATGACAGACTGTTTTCCACTCCTCCATGATACTGCTCCTCCGGCAAGTAGAAACAAATATCCAAAAGTCGATTTTCTGGTATCAACACATCCAACATTATCTGATTTGAATAACCAATGACTTCCAGATAATTTGATCTTCTGTATGTGAGCATATATTCTTTGGTACCTTGCAGGTACCTTAGTACTTTCTTTGCAGCTTTTCAGTGATTTATTCCGGGATTACTCTGGTACCGACCTAACATTCCAACAGCAAAGCTGATATCTGGTCGAGTACACGTTTGAGCATACATTAAACTCTCAACCACTGATGTATAAGGAATATTTTCCATTTCCCTTCGTTCCAGTTCATTTTTCGGACATTGTAAATTACTAAACTTGTCCCCTTTCTGGATTGGAACCTTTCCTGCAGAGCATTCATCCATTCTAAATCTTTCTAAGATTTTGTTGATGTAATCTTTCTGAGACAATCCTAACAATCCTTGTGATCTATTTCAGAATATTTCTATTCCTATCACATAGGATGCCTCACCCATATCTTTCATATCAAAATTCTTAGAAAGAAACACTTTTACATCATGTAAAATTCCCATGTCATTTGCAACAAGTAAAATATCATCAACGTATAAGACTAAAATCGCATACTTACTCCCACTAACCTTCATGTAGATACATCGATCAACGATATTTTCTACGAAACCATAAAATGTAATGGTATTGTTAAATTTAAGACACCATTGTCGGGAAGCTTGTTTTAGTCCATAAATTGATTTTCTTAGCTTACATATTAAATTTTCTTTTCCCGTGGGTATAAGTCCTTCAGGTTGATCCATATATACTTCTTCCTCTAGATCACCATTCAAAAAGGCGGTTTTAACATCCATTTGATGAAGCTCTAAATCATAATGAGTAACTAAAGCCAATATAATTCTCAAAGAGTCTTTCTTAGAAACCGGAGAGAAAGTCTCTTTATAGTCTGTGCCTTCCTTTTGGGTGTAACCTTTGGCAACAAGTCGGGCTTTATACCTTTCGATATTACCACGTGAGTCAAGCTTGGTCTTAAAAACCCATTTACAACCGACTTTCTTTGCACCTTCCGGTAATTCTATTAAGTCCCAGACATTATTGTCGTTCATGGATTTTAATTCTTCTTTCATGGCATCAAACCATTTTCCAGAATTACAACTATTCATGGCTTGTTGAAATGTAGACGGATCATTTTCAATGCTTAAGTCACATTCATGTTCTAGAGAATAAACCACATAATCATCTGAGATTGCAGATCTCCTTTCCCTTTCAGATCGTCTCAAGATGATCGGTGGTTCATTAATCTCCTCTGGTACCGTGACTGGTTCATTAATAATGCTCTCATTATGTGGGTTTTCGATATGCTCTTGTTGTACTGGAATATCACGAGACGTTGATGTGAATTTCGGTACAAGAACAACAGAAGGGATATCCGGTTTGAAAACATTATCCCGGACCTCTTCTATGCTAACTTTTCGTGATTCATCACTCCCACTGATTTGACCATTTTCAATGAACCTTGCATTGTCAGTCTCCATAATTCTCGTACTATGGTTAGGACAATAAAATATAAATCCTTTAGACTTTTCTGGATAACCAATGAAAAATCCATTGATTGTCATAGGACCAAGCTTCTTTTCATGTGGATTGTATACTCTTATTTCTACTTGGCAACCCCAAACATGCAGGTGCCTTAAACTCGGTTTCCTCCCTGTCCACATTTCATAAGGTGTTTTAGGGATTGCTTTGCTAGGAACCCGATTAAGCAACTAAGTTACCGTTTTTAATGCATACATCCACAATGAGAGAAGTAAAGAGTTATTACTTATCATGCTCCTAACCATGTTCATTAATGTACGATTCCACTTCTGCTACACCATTTTGTTGCGGTGTACCGGGCATTGTGTATTGTGCACAAATACCCTTACTCTCGAGGAATTTCGCAAATGGACCTGGACATTGTCCAGCCTCATTATATTTTCCATAATACTCTCCACCTCTATCGGATCTCACAACTTAAATCCTTTTATCTAACTGCCTCTCAACTTCATTGATGAACACTTCAAGTATGTTCATAGATTGAGATTTATCATGCAGAATATAAGTACAACCATAACGTGAGTAATCGTCGATAAAAGTGATAAAGTACCTTTCTCCACCCCACGTGGAAATATCAAAAGGTCCACAAATATCAGTGTGAATTAATTCTAGAAGCTGAGTACTTCTTGTGGCCGCTTTCTTTACTGTATGTTTTGTCTGCTTTCCTTTGATGCAGTCTAAACATACCCCTAAATCACTAAAATCCAAACATGGTAAAATTTCATTCTTCACCAATCTTATTAACCTTTCTTTGGATATGTGACCTAATCTTTGATGCCACAATAAAGCTGAACTTTCATTGTTAGGTGTACTACGTTTAACGTCCATAATATTTTCAACATTAAACAAGGATTCCGAAAATTCTCTGTCAAGATTAAAACGATAAAGACCATCCATTAAAATACCGGAACCGAAAATGTATTCTTGTTTATATAGTTGAAAAGTACTAGAACCAAACTTGACAGAAAAACCCATTAAATCTAATTTTCCAATAGAAACAAGATTTCGAGCACATTCAGGAACATAAAGACATCCTTCAAGAGCTAAGTGAAAGCCAGTGTCTAAGACCAATCTATAAGTCCCAAGAGCTAAGTGAAAGCCAGTATCTGTGCTTTCATCTTATTCCCCATGACCACATGCTTTTCAGGTCCTTTTATGGGTTGGATCATACTGAATCCTTGTTTAATATGAGAAACGTGAGTAGTAGCACCTGAATCTAACCACCAAGTATTATTGGGCACTTCAATAATATTCGATTCAAAGCAAACTAAAATGTTATGTTTACCTTTACTTTCGAACCATGCCTTTCTTTTCTGACAATCTTTCTTAATGTGTCCAGTCTTCTTACGGAAAAAACACTTGACTTCTTTCCGGACTTGGCTCACATTATCTTTTATTGGAGCTTTATCCTTCTTTTTGTTATTTTTCCATGGTTTTCTTTTATTGCTACCAGCATTAGTTTGAACAGTAAGATGAACAAAATGTTCTTTCACCTTCTTTAATCCCCGTTCCTCCTGTATGAGCATGACCTTCAATTCCTGAAAGTTTCATTTTTCTTTGATGGTGTTATAATTCACCTGGAACTGATCAAACTCAATAGGCAGAGAGTTAATAATGAATTGGACCAGAAATGTCTCATTAACATCCATTTCCATAGTTTTCAACTTTGCCGCCATATTAGACATGTTAGTCACATGATCATGGATAGGCTGTGACCAGTCAAACTTTTCTGTAGTCAGCTCGTTCATGAGACTTCCTACAATTGACTTGTCAGCCAGATCTGATTGAGAATACTCTTTAATCTTTTGCATAAATTCCTTTGTACTTTCAGTTTTAGGTATCGATGGCTTAACACTTTCTGCCATAGTGATCCTCATCAAGTTCAAACACAACCTATTCGATCGCTCCCAGGAATCGAAGTTAATCATGTCATTTTCTGAGCTTCCATCTGTTATGGTTGTTGGCTTTTCATTCAACAATGCATGATCCATATCATTGAAATCCAAATAAAATTGGATCTGTTCAGACCAATCTGCATAGTTAAGCCCGTTGAACTTAATAATTCCATTGCCAGAAGTCATAAGGTTAAGTGAAACTGAAATTTTATAAATATTCATCCATTAGTATTTCAAAATTAACAATAATATATATCAAAGTTCACCTTTGGACAATACTTCGATATATATATATACAATCATTGATGCAAAATATACTTTAATGGACATCATAATACTACCAGTTAAATAAGCATGCAATATTTGGACATACATACTTATTAACCAAAAAACAATTATGTCCCTTTAATATTATTAATCATATGCATTGATCCATCTTTGGATGATCTAATAGCAATACGATAAATAATTATAAGTGTTCAGTTTTTTATTTATTTATTTTATGTTATACATTTGCATCCTTTTATCATGAACAATTAAAACATACATATTTGATTTGAATATTTAATTTAAATTTAAACTAGGTCACTTTGGTGACTAACAAGTTTAAATAATAAACAAATCAAAATATTTTTAACTTCCATATAATATGTATCCACATAGCTAATTTCATAAAGCATATAAAATATTATCCATATAAATTATTATATGGTATATTAATACGTAATATACATACTTATACGAAGATACAAAATAATAATAATACATATTTATATGTATTATAACAACATAGAAGTTATCAATATTAATACATTATAATAAATTAATTTATTCAAAATTGCTATTAATAAGGGTATAACTTTTATAAAATACACGTAATTTTATGTGCATTTTGATATGTTCAAAACATATATTATTATTATATAACAATTATGTATATATATATATACTAATTCAGATATATATATATACACTTTAATTTTTATTACTATAAACTTTGATGATATATTTTAATGAAAAATATATCCATATATAATGCACATTAATCTTTAATTGTGCATATGAATAAACACGTTTTAGAATCAACGTAATGAGATATATATAAAAAATATGTTTCATAATTTTCGAAATATAGTACAATTTCGAAACTTTAATCGATGAATTATGATAAAACCAAAAACAGGCTCTGATACCAAATGTAAACTTTATATTGATGGTTTTCGATAACTTTATGAAAACTCACCAAAACTGGATACGGTATTACATAATTCACACAAACTTAATAAGATAGTATATATCGTATATGAAATATACCTGAATCCATATTGCAGTGGAATGACTTTGAAGAACAAGTCGGTAAATCAGTTTTTATCTCCTTTCACCGTTATTTTTATAATTTTTCTGATGGATGAAAAATATGAAGCATATGTCCACTATTTATAGGATAAGGAGAGATGGATAACCATAAACACCCATGAAATTCAACACTTTCATAAACCCATATCCATCAATGAAGTCAATGTCATATTGAATTCCAAAGCCCAAAATTACATGAGCCATTAAAATATTAATATTTCCAACAAAATGCGGTTGAATAAGGTTTGGTTCTAAAGAAACGTTCACCTCTACTTTATGTTAAGGATGTGGCTAATGGAAAAAGGAGAAATGCGGTTCGATAAGGTTTGGTTCTAAAGAAACGCTCACCTCTACTTTATGCTAAGAATGTTCCTAATGGACAATGGAGAAATGAACCAAAGCCAAGTTGATTTTGAGGACTTTTCGACATTGTCTTATAGTGAGCCCGATGCATTTTTATCGGGTAGCCTAAAATGCCCATTAACATTTTCGAACCAATTCAAATCCAAATAAAAATTCTAGAAAAAAATTATATGTACATTTAATATTTCTTATGAGGTTTTGGATATTTATTCATATAGTACAATTGAGTCGTATTGTATTAAAATAAAATAAGATATTTTAACAGATAATAATAGATATTAATTTTCCTACAATAAAATAAAATAAAAATAGATACAAACAGAGTGGTGAAAAAGCTTTCTATTCTAATAGAAAAAAATAGTTGATTGATAGAAATAATGATAAATTCTTTCATTGATTTCCATATATTAAAAAATAACGAACTTTTGTGACTCCTTACAAAATTTTAGAAACCACTTAACAAAACAAAAGAATCCTTAAATACAAAGATATATAAAGATAGATATTATAAAAATGAGTTGAGTATATAAATGAAATCATATTTTAGGTTAATATGTAAGAAAATTACTTGTCCGCATAAAACCTCAAGAAACATATAAAACCATTATTTGTCCGTTTATTGGTTAATGAGATTGTCAGGGACTATCACAGGAAGTCGATTTCTCCCAGAGTAACACTGAAAGTGGACATTGCTAAAGCATTTGACACGGTAAGATGGGATTTTATTTTGACTATGCTGCGGGCAAGCAAAAGTTTCGCTCATCGAAAAATGTATTATTACGCCATCTTTCTCTATTAGCATTAATGGGGATCAACATGATTATTTCGAAAGAAAAAGAGGACTAAGTCAAGGTTGTCCATTATCGCTTTACTTATTTGTTCTATGTATGAACATCTTATCCATTATGTTGAATAATGCAACGGATGAGGGGGAATTTGGTTACCACCCGGGTTGTAAACATAACAAGATCACACACCTAAGCTTTTGCAGACGACTTGCTAATCTTCTCCGATGGAAGAGTCCGATCTATCCAAGAGATTATGGCGGTATTAAATAGGTTTTCAGCTATCCCAGGGTTAACCATTAATATGAGCAAATGCAGTTTTATTTTCGGGGGCATGCCGAAGCAGGATAATGAGGCAATTCAGGTTTCCACGGGTATAAGATTTGCTAATTTGCAACTACGATATCTCGGGGTGCTGTTAAACTCTAGAAAACTAAGTATATCAGATTGTTCTCCTCTACTTGATCGCCTACGTTCCAGGTTTTCTTCATGGAATGTAAGGGCATTATCCTTTGCGGGACGACTTAGGTTGTTACAATATGTTATTTCGGGTATTATTGGCTATTGGATGCAGGTATTTGTCCATTCTAGAAAATGCATAGCGTAGATCAATTTCATGTGCTCAGTCTTCCTTTGGAAAGGTTCACCGGACTCTCAGGGGGGGCAAGTTGTCTTGGACAAGAGTTACTATACGAAAGGAAGAGGGAGTACTTGTGTTGAAGGACATCACTATATGGAATAAAGTCACAGTTTTAAGACTAATTTGGTCACTATTTTTCAGGGGTGGCTCCCTTTGGGTGGCATGGATCCATAGGAAATACCTTCACATGAATTGTTTCTGGAGTACTAGACCCAATGCTAGTCATTCATTGTGTTTTCGAAAGACGAAGATCTGGGTCCCAGACCGTCCGGTCTACGACGCAGACCGTCCGTTCTGCGACACACCGACCCCACGCGTGAACGAATGCCACCCAGACGCAGTGGACGACACCCTCTGGCCCTCCTACCCTCTCCCTAGCTCCTATGGCGGCGTTAGAGGTCGATTTAACCGGCTCCAACAGGTGAAGATCGCCATGCTTCAACCCAGAACCTGTTCTTCGAA
>NW_010965625.1:2138033-2141777 GCF_000463585.1 Tarenaya hassleriana
CGAAGAAGACGAAGATCTGGGTCCCAGACCGTCCGGTCTACGACGTAGACCGTCCGTTCTGGGACACAACAGAACGAACGTGTATGAACAAACTGGAACGACTGATCCAATAGAACCCGGAACGTCCGGTCTAGAAATTAACGGAAAACGGACGGTCTAGTTAGCTGGACCGCCCGTTCTGGACCTGGTAGAACGGACGGTCCAAAGGAAACCGGACCGTCCGGTCTGTTCTCTTGGAACAGACGGTCTAGGCATTTTTGAATAGTGAAAAATCTCAAAATCGCTGGACCGTTCGGCCCACTACGTGGACCGAACGGACTGGCTGCAACCCCGAATATAGATTCACGGATTAAGTTGTGGTAAAGGAATTAAGAAGTGATTCAATGGAAAAGTAAGAAACAAGTATGTTAAATGATTATATAAACATGGAATAACAAAAGATAGGATAATTAGACCAAAAGCCTTTATGGGTATCAAAGATTAATCCAAGAGGAAAACTCGGGGATAATAATAAGGAAATAAGATGGTAAATAATTTTGTGTGGATGGATGCATGTGATTGAATGACTAAGGAACCCCGTACTCAGTACCGGTTGACGGCGTGAGTCAGTACTAGTACGGGGATGTGTGGATATTGAACCAGTGCCGGTTGACGAACTTGGAGTCAGCACTGGGTGGTGTGTGGTTTCGGTAATAGTACCGGTTGACGAACTGGGAGTCAGTACTATTACCGAAATGGAATACCAGTACCGGTTGACGATGTGGAGTCAGTACTGGTATAGTTGGGTGGACACTTCTGAACCGGTACCGGTTGACGAATTTGGAGTCAGTACCGTTAAGAAATGTATAGTGAAGCCAGTACCGGTTGACGGCGTGGAGTCAGTACTGGGGGATCTGGGTGGTCGTCTTTATAATAGTACCGGTTGACGAAGTGGAGTCAGTACTATTATAGGGAAGCAGGGTAAAGTCTAGTACCGGTAGACGAATTGAGTCAGTACTAGATGATACCGAAAGGAACGGTACCTGATAGTGCCGGTGGACGACTTGAGTCAGTACTATCAGGTATCGGAAAAATGTGTGAAATAATGTTAAAGTGTTAAAAAGATAAATGAGAAAGGATTAAATGGATTAAAAGAATTCTTGTATTGAGAGATTAGTTGGCACCGTTCTCCATGAGAATGGGCTCTCCGGGCTCAATCCGAGCCATTCACTAAGCATTATGCTTAGCCCTCTGTTGTTGAATTTTTCAGATCCCGAGGAGTACGAGTAGCGCACTTGCGACGACGACAACTTGGGAACGGTGACATCATGTACGGACATTTTATCTTTCGTGTGTTTTGGACTGTGGAACATGGTTCCATGTGAAAACGGTTGTGTTTAAATTACGTTTTTGGACATGTGTTGTTTTAAAAGACGTGTGATGTGTGTTATTTCCGCTGCGTACTTTTATGTAAAAATGATTTTTAATTCCCGTACTTTCGGTTTTATTATATTTTATTGGTTTTGTCCATGTGGCATATCCTGTTCACGGGATGCAGGATTCGGGTGTCACAATTACCATCAGTGCGATCTGACCATGTTGGAGTTTTATTTTAATAAATGAATGGAGATATTTTTGTATGTTATAATTCTCCACATTTATATTTTTAAAAACTTAAAAAATGTATTTATGATTTTTGGAAGTTTTACAATTTTCCAATCCTATAATTAGGAGATTTTCTTTTCATTTTTCTACACAACAAGATCAAGCAAAACACAAAACAAAACTTTATACAAAAGAAACATCTTTTTCTCTTTGTGATTCAAGCCGAGCTTTGAGTTCGACAAGGCACCGGAGTTTGAAGTACCACTGTTCCGGTGAGGTACGTCTGTCCTATCCTGGGAGGATATATTCCATTAACCGTAGATACCGCGCGGGGAATAATTTCCTTAAGGAGACACGGTTCGCCATGGGTTCAGATTTGATTTTCCGGTTTTAAAAACCATATTGATATAATGATGTTGGTTTGAACATAACGTTTTATACCGTTATCGGAATTGCATGTTCTAGAGGTCTTTCATAGATATCGAAATTATCTTTCTAATGATGTATGATATGCATGATGTGGTTGTATATTTTGAAAGTTATTAAGCTCGAAGTTCTTGGTATGGAATTGCAAGTTAATAAAGAATAAATATGAGACATAAAATAACACACCCAACAATATATTCTATTGGCCCACGCTTTTCAAAGATGTCCACAGGTTTGTCTCTTCATGTGACGCTTGCCAGCGTACGGGTAATATATCCCGTCGTCATGAAATGCCCCAACAATATATTCTTGAGGTAGAACCATTCGATGTCTGGGGCATAGATTTTATGGGGCATTTCCCCTCTTCTTGTGGAAATGTGTACATTATGGTTGCAGTTGACTACGTGACCAAATGGGTGGAAGTCCTGACAAGTCCCACGAACGACAACAAAACCGTGGTGCGCATGCTCAAATGCACGATCTTCCCACGATTCGGTGTTCCCCGTGTCATCATCAGCGATGGGGGATCGCACTTCATCAACCGCACGATCAAAGCCCTCCTGCTCAAATACGGTGTCAAACACAAGATTACAACGCCTTATCACCCTCAGACCAGTGGGATGGTGGAAGTTTCAAACCGCGAGATCAAGTCCATACTCGAGAAGACGGTATCCAAATCCCGAAAAGATTGGGCTCTCAAACTCGATGACGCTGTCTGGGCTTATCGCACGGCATTCAAAGAAGACGGTATCCAAATTCCAACTCGTCTATGGCAAGGCATGCCATCTCCCCGTAGAATTAGAGCACAAAGCTTATTGGACCATTAAGCAGTTGAACTATGACATCAAATCTGCGGCCGAGAAACGGGTTCTCTCGCTCCATCATCTTGAGGAAATACGTCTTGATTCGTATGAAAACGCTAAAATCTACAAAGAACGGACGAAGAAATGGCACGACAAGCACATCCTCCAGCGTCACTTCCAGGTAAATGATCTTGTCCTTTTGTTTAACTCACGATTGCGACTTTTTTCCAGGAAAGTTGAAATCCCGGTGGTCTGGTGTTGGGTTCCCTTCGGGTTCCTAGCATGCGATCTCATCGATCTAGGGTTTGGTTTCTAAGTTTCATGCAGCGGAAGGAAAGATCTAAACCTAGCCAAACGTCACACAAAACCAATTGTGCAATAACCCGAACAATCGTGTATATCGTCGTGGGATTCGAATACTTACCTCGTTCTTTCAAGATCTGGAAGTATCAATCGATCCAGGGCCTGTTTTAATCACCAAGAGTTGAAAGCACAACTCCTCTACACGTATCCACACCGGCGGGATGAATTCCAACACTTCGGAACGTATCTGCTAGGAGTTGTGAAGAGAAAACCGATGTCCTTGACTTGGAATCGATATTCCAATCACTAGAACTCAAAATCAAGCTTCTCTAAGCTCTCATGAGTGTTTTGGACGTCTGAGGTTCATTTTAGGGTTTGTGGCGGCTCTCTCCTTAATTAAGATTGCCCAAAACCCTTAAAACGCGAAAACCGAAAACTGCCCGTAAGTCGGACCGTCCGTTCCAGGCCTGGAACGGACGGTCCGACTTACGGGCAGTTTTCGGTTTTCGCGTTTTAAGGGTTTTGGGCAATCCTAATTAATTAGTGAGCCGCCACAAACCCTAGAGTAAGAACCTCAGACGTCCTAGATTCTAATGAGAGCTTAGAGAAGCTTGATTTTGAGTTATAG
>NW_010965625.1:2157370-2161433 GCF_000463585.1 Tarenaya hassleriana
TTAATTAGGATTGCCCAAAACCCTTAAAAACGCGAAAACCGAAAACTGCCCGTAAGTCGGACCGTCCGTTCCAGACCTGGAACGGACGTTCTGATTCTACGCAGAACGGACGGTCCGTTTTATAACGTAGAACGGACGTTCTTGACGCCTGGACCGTCCGTTCCAGACCTGGAACGGACGGTCTGGCATTTGCGGAACGGTTCGTCCGTTCCTCAGCGGAACGAACGTTCCTCAGCGGAACTCTTCCAGATCGCTTCGTCGCTCTTTTCTCGCGTTGTTCTCTTCACGTGTGATCCATCCCTAATGGTGTGTGACCCTGTAGGCCCATTCGAAGTGGCAGTGGCTTCGGGAACCTTTCCCGAACCACAAGTCATGGTTAGCCTCTAGCAAGACGCCATGACCACCCACCTAGAATAGAGTTAGAGGTGATCTAACAAAGCCATTCATAGTTCGAGTTCTGATCCTTTGTCTCACGATGTCGTATGTTGAACAAGGGCATGGTTCGAGCCACCCTTCAAGTTCAACCGCTTACTTGTCTAGGCAAACCGACTGATAAAATAGATGTACATTCATCTATAGCGTGGCCACGCATTTTCACAGTCCGATTTCCACGAGGGGCCCAGCGACATCTCTCCTGCGTAGGAGGTGACAAGTCCCGTATTGCATGTCTACTATCTGCATATGATTCGTGAACGTATCTGAGCAACGCCGTTATGATCATCCGGTTAAAGACGACGTTTGACGCAGTCAAGACACGTCACTCCTCATATCAGATACTCTAGACATCTCAGGTCTGAGGATCCAAGAACGAACCGCTGTATGAGATTCAAGTCATGACTCATGTCCATGTGACAATCTCATGCGGGTCATCCAGTAACTCGTTCCAAACGAGAACCCATGATTGTGATTTGCATCTAATGCATATGATCATAATCACCTATCACACATCATGCTAGTCTTAATTCATCATTGTTCCCACAATGATAAGTGACCAGGGAGTTTAGAATCATCTGCAATGATTCAAGGATATTTACCGTAATATAACAAACATGCTAATCATATAACGGGAAAAGTAATGCATTCATAAATCAATGAATCAATACAAAGTCAAAATGTCATATCACGGATCATCCTAGAGCATCACAACCAACATCTGGCCCATTCAAGATCAAATCTATATCACCAAGCGGTGCCATCGAACTATGGGATCATTCCGGAAGCTCATTCAAAACTAACGCTCAACGTCTGAAGCTCTACAATCCTGCTTTTCCATCGGACGCGAGAGGAGCCATCGCCCTCTCTGATCCCGCAGAGCAATGAACCCTTGCCAGGTCCAGCTAACGACCTAAAACAAGCGCTTGTCGGGAGGCAACCCGACCCCGTATCCTTACTATATATTAGTTTCGTTTTATTATTCTCTTTCTTTTCTATTTGTTCTCTCTACCCGCTCATTGCTATATCTTCTCTCGTGGTCATTTCTGGTTATTTCAAGTCTCACGGATCACCGGACTATTCATGTTTCTTTTTTGCCGGAATTCAGCACGACCCGTGTTGCCTGTAACTCGGTCGTGTTCACGATTTTCCGATTTTCACAGAGAGTCTGCACGACCCTGTTGATTTGAACACGCCCGTGTTCGTTTTTGCGATTTTTTGACAGAAATTATGCAGGGCCCGTGTTGATTTCAACACGGCCTTGTTCGTTTTTGCGAATTTTTGACAGAAAATTTGCACGGCCCGTGTTCTACTTCAACACGGCCGTGTTCGCTTTTGCAAACTTTTGACCGAGAATTTGCATGGCCCGTGCTCTACTTCAACACGGGTTCATAGCCGCCAAGTTTCTTGAATTCAAGATGGTTGACAATAAACATGTCTCAACCCAAGTTCAAGAACTGCAAGTCATTGTTCAGAATCTTCTTGCTGAAGGTATGAAGATCAATGAAGCTTTTCAAGTAGCTGCCTTCATCAAGAAGTTACCACCCTCGTGGAGGGACTTTAAGAACTACTTGAAACACAAGCGAAAAGAGATATCGCTTGAAGACTTGATTGTCCGTCTCAAAATTGAAGAGGACAACAAGATGACCGAAATGAAAGCTCGCAGGACAAGCTCGGTCTTAGGAGCAAACGTCATTGAACATGCTCTATCTGTTGGTAAGAAAAGAAAGAATTTTTCTAACCAAAAGAATAACCCGAATAAATTTGTTAAGAAATTTAAGGGTTCTTGCCACAACTGCCGTAAGCTTGGTCACCGAGCTGTGGATTGTCGTGGTCCAAAGACCAAGAAGAAAAACAATGTTAACATCATGGAGATTGCTTCCGGAGTGGAAGATATTGATTTGTGTGCCATGATCTCTGAAGTTAACTCGGTTGGAAATCCCAAAGAATGGTGGATGGATTCCGGTGCTACCCGCCATGAGTGTGCCAATAAGTGGATGTTCTCATGTTATATTCCCGCTAAAGATGAAGAAATTGTGTTCATGGGAAATTCCACAACTGCGAAGGTTGAAGGGACAGGAAAGGTTTCCCTCAAGATGACCTCCAGAAATATAGTGACTCTCACTAATGTTCTTCATGTACCGGAGATTCGGAAGAACTTAGTGTCGACATCACTGATGGTGAAACACGGATTCAAATGTGTTTTTGTTTCCGATAAGCTTGTAATAAGTAAGAATGACATGTATGTTGGAAAAGCTTACCTCACTGAGAGACTTTTCAAACTCAATGTAATGACCATGAATGGTAATAAGAATGATTCTTCCGCTTACTTACTCGAGTCAAATAATCTATGGCATACTAGATTGGGACACGTGAATTATAAGTCTTTGAGAAAAATGATCAGTTTGGAATTGTTGCCCAAATTTGATTGTAAGCAATCAAAGTGTGAAGTCTGTGTTGAATCTAAGTTTACTAAACATTCTTTCAAATCGATTGAGAGAAATAGTGAACATCTAGACTTAATTCATACATATATTTGTGATATGAAATCATCACCATCTCGCGGTGGCAAAAAGTTTTTTATAACTTTTATTGATGATAACACACGATATTGCTATGTTTATTTGCTTAATAGCAAAGATGAAGCTATTGTTGCATTTAAACAGTACAAAAATGAAGTTGAGATACAACTCAATTAAAGGATTAAAATGATGAGAAGTGATAAAGACGGTGAATATGTATCTCCGTTTGAAGAAGTATGTTTGGAATTTGGCATTATTCCCAAACTACCGCCCCATATGATAACACGATTTTCTCATCTATTTCAACGCCCATTGTGTAGCACTTTCGCATCGGTTGTGTGCATTATTAGACATTTAGGATCATTTTAGTACTGGGTTTTGCTTCTTCTGCATTCTCTGGTGATTGAACAGGTAACGGACGCACTATGGATGTCAAAGGAGCATAATCGAGGACTTCGGAGCATACTGGACTGGAACAGAACGATTAAGGCATTTCTAGCTCGAGTTGCACCTGAACACGGCCGAGTCGAGTTCGGCCGTGCAAAAGCAAGGAAACGAAGACATTCTTACAGAAAATTGACACGGACCGTGTCGAGTCAAATACGGTCGTATCGAGACGCAACTCGCCCATGTCCAGCCCGTGCAGAACGCGTAGTTTTTTATCAGACAATTGACATGGGCCGTGTTTACCCCAACACGGCCGTGTTACATTTTGAGAAAACTTTCTATTTTGCATCCGAACTTCCGTTTTCAGAATGGAAAGAAACCTAGCTGCCAAGCGAATAAATAGGAGACATCCTGGGTTTCAGAAATCATCGAGAGATCACAGTAGAAGCCAGAGAACTCGAGAGAGAATCAAGACGGAGTTTCCCGGGAGCAGAGATTGAAGAATCATCGTCGAGAGATCGCTGCGAGTCTTCTTTATCTGTTCTCCATGTTTCTTCTTATTGATTTGAACTCGTTCGTTGTTATGGGTAGTGAGTAGTCGTTTCACTGTAGCTAGGGATTTAACCTTGTAGGGATTTGCTTGGTTTTTATTTTCCGAGACTACGTTATCGATACTCGGCGGTTTAATTGAATTGAGTTTATTGCTTTTGATCTTCTTGGCC
>NW_010965625.1:2161574-2169434 GCF_000463585.1 Tarenaya hassleriana
TTTGATATTTTAATCTATTAGGTTGAGAGATCGATAGGTTAGATTATTGGATAGTGGATTTAGGACTTGAGAGAGCCAAATCTGATTTTAAAACTTGAGATCCCCGTTTAGAGTTCGATATTCATAGATTCTCCATCCTTAGAAACAATCCCTGCGCGTTAAGGTTATCCCGAAGCTACGGTGGTTTAGTTATCTGAATTTACTTAGTTCGTTTATAGATTTATTTTTGCTATTCACATATTTCATATGTTATTTCCTGATCTAATTCTTGGTCGAGTCTTGTTCCTAGAGTTAATTATTCCCTGTGTTCGACCCTGGTACTACAGTTGATCTGTATCCTTGCGGTATTCGCTGTATCTAGGTTTTTTATAACTTGAGCTTATTTACACATCTAGATTTGCGTTATCAAGTTTTTGGCGCCGTTGCCGGGGAATAGTTTAGTGCTAGGATAGAGATTCCTTTGAATCTAGATCCTCTCTTGTTACTTTTATCCCGTTCCTGATCTATTCTAGTTCGTTGTCCTATTTTTCTGGTGTGTAGGTTTCCCGGTGTATGACCAGGAGTTCTGGGCCTGACAACCTAGTCCCTTTTGATCCAGAAATCGAGAAATCCGCCAAACGCATTCGGAAGAAGAAGAAACAACAGAAGAAGATGGAGGAACGTGCTTTAGCTGTCGAGAATGACAATGACACTTATGGGGCATACCTTCAGCCCAAGTACACTCAACAGCTCTCATGCATTCGCCGGCTCGATATCGATCGCAATAAATTTGAATTCCAACCGGCATTCATCAGTATGCTCAGCTCATCGGCATTTAGGGGCAGACCTAATGAAGATCCAATCCCCCATCTGACTCGATTCAAACTGCTATGCCAGTCTGTGAAGACGGTTGAAGGAGTCACCGATGAGTCACTTATGCTAATGGCTTTTCCATTCTCTCTAATGGACGCTGCATTAGAATGGCTCTACACATTGCCACCAGATTCTATCTTCTCTTGGGATCAGATGCAAGAGAAGTTCATGCAGCGATTCTTCCCTGCCAGCAAAACCCAGCTCGCGAAGCAACAGATCAACTCTTTTATGCAGGAACCTGATGAATCTTTGCGCGAGACTTGGGATCGTTTTCTTGGATATCAGCGCCTCTGCCCTCATCACGGTTTGGACAAAAGGTACCTGATACGTGTGTACCGAGTCTAGAATTTATAACCCGATTCACAACTCACCGCAAGGATACGGATCGTCGTAACACGGGGTCGAACACGAGGACCGGTTGCTAAATCCAAATCTAGATCGAAAATAGATCAAAGCAAGTGATACGTGTGTACCGAGTCTAGAATTTATAACCCGATTCACAACTCACCGCAAGGATACGGATCGTCGTAACACGGGGTCGAACACGAGGACCGGTTGCTAAATCCAGAGACGAGTACGTGCATGAGGATGTCAGCTACATCGCCAACAATCCGTACTCAAACACATACAACCCAGGTTGGAGAAATCACCCAAACTTCTCATACAAAAACTCCTCCAACGCTCTAAATGCACAGCACAACAATTTCGGTGGTTCATCTATCCCGGGTTCCTCTCTAGGAAATCAATCTCAACCCCGAAATGCCTATCAGCATCAGAATCCAGCCCCTCAACACTACCGAGCTCCCCGTCAGCCTCAGCAAAACTTCAGCCTGCCTCCATCTCAATCACAGGTAAATCCTGACTTTGACATCAAATCTATGATTGCACAACTTATGCAGGGTCAAGAAGCCATTCGTACCGAGGTGCGAGAACATCAGCAGAAGACCGACGCCCATCTCAAGCTAGTCCATAACCAGATAGCGCAACTTGCTGCCTCTGTCCCTTCGCGACCCCAAGGATCACTTCCTGGGAACCCGGAAGCAAACCCCCGAGAGCACTGTAACGCTGTATCCTTGCGCAGTGGCAAAGAGCTCGCTAACCCTCCCATCACATCTATGGAAAAAGGTCAGTGCTCTAACTCCGTCCCTATACCTCTTCCTGACTCCATAGTTGTTGAAAAATCGACAGAGATTTCGGGTGATGAAGAACGCGACGTATACATTCCACCGCCGCCACGTCCGCCTCCAGTTCCTTTCCCTCAACGACTCAGGAAAACTAAAGAAGACAACCAATTTCCTGACATGGTGCGTAAGTTGGAAATCACTATGCCGTTCCACGAGGTTATCACTAAGATGCCATCCTATGCCAAATTCCCGAAGGACATTCTCACAAAGAAGCGCGTCATCGAGAAGGAAACCATCACGCTTAATCCCGAGTGTCGCGCCATTCTTCAACACGATCTGCCACCGAAAATGTCGGATCCAGGTAGCTTCTCGATTCCCTGCAAATTGGGAAATGTTTCTATAGATCGTGCTCTTTGTGATTTAGGTGCCAGTGTAAGTCTCCTACCACTCTCCATCTACAAGAAACTCAACGTTGGAGAACTCAAACCGACTCGCATGGCTCTTCAACTAGCTGATCGTTCTATCAAATACCCTCTGGGTATTCTCGAGGACGTTCCGTTGAAAGTAGGTGATAACTACGTACCGGTCGATTTCGTTGTGCTTGACATGGACGAAGACGCCAAAATCCCGATTATTCTAGGGCGACCATTCTTAAACACTGTAGATGCCATTGTCCACGTTCGTGATGGCCGACTGACGCTCGGCGACGAAACGGTGGAATTCACGCTCGACCAGAATTTCAAGCAACCATCTACAGTGGACTCTATATGTTACATCGACTTGATGGATGCTTTAGCCGATGAGGTACTCTTTGAATTTCGTGATTTCGATGCCCTCTCTATTGCTCTTCTTTCTGAACAGGGCTACAGTACCTCTACGGAGCCTCAAATTCACGCATACACATCATTCTTGGACGGTTTAGCCGAAATGCCATGCAACACGGCCGTGTCATCATTCAACACGGACCGTGTCGACATTTTGCTGCAAAACATCAAACGAGACACGCCCGTGTTTGCCACAAGCTCAGTCCGTGTTTCATGCAACACGGCCGTGTCGTCATTCGACACGGACCGTGTCAAATGTCTGAGCAATTTTGCGAAACAAGACACGCCCGTGCATCATTCTGGACTAGCCCGTGCACAACTCGACACGGCCGTGTCGAGTGTGAACTCGGACCGTGTCGAGTCTCGGATTCATCTCCAGTCTGTTCCTTTGTTCGAATCGTTGCCCGTCTTCGCCGCCAAATCAACCCCCATGCATCATCTACCTGACTGGGACCCTGCAATAGCTCCGAAACTTGAACTAAAACACTTGCCCATTGGACTCAGGTATGCATTTCTCGGTCTCGATTCCACTTATCATGTTATCGTCAATGCTGCCTTGGATGATCTATAGCTCGAGCGTCTCCTCACCATATTGCGACACTACCGGAAAGCTATCGGATACACTCTAGATGATATCAAAGGTCTCAACCCTTCACTGTGCATGCATCAAATTCATCTGGAGGACAATTCCAAATCATCCATCGAACATCAACGCAGACTTAATCCATCGATGAAAGAAGTCGTCAAGAAAGAGGTACTAAAACTTTTGGATGCAGGTATCATTTACCCTATATCTGACAGCCCTTGGGTAAGTCCGGTTCAAGTCGTCCCAAAGAAAGGCGGTATGACGGTGATCAAAAACGACAAAAATGAGCTGATTCCGACAAGAACAGTGACGGGCTGGCGTATGTGCATCGATTACAGGAAGTTAAATGCGAACACTCGCAAAGATCACTTCCCTTTACCTTTCATTGATCAAATGCTTGAACGTCTTGCTCTTCATTCCTATTTTTGTTTTCTTGACGGATACTCGGGATTCTTTCAAATCCCTATTCACCCCAATGATCAGGAGAAGACAACTTTCACCTGCCCTTACGGGACCTTCGCCTATCGGCGCATGCCATTTGGGCTCTGCAACGCCCCTGCTACTTTTCAACGATGCATGATGGCGATCTTCTCTGACATTATTGAGGATTCGATCCAAGTATTCATGGACGATTTTTCTGTCCACGGACCTTGCTTCGATGTTTGTTTGACTAATCTTCGTAAAGTTTTGGATCGATGTTTACAGGCCAATCTAGTGCTCAATTGGGAGAAGTGTCATTTCATGGTCCAAGAAGGCATCGTTCTCTTACACAAAATCTCCGACAAAGGCATCGAGGTTGACAGGGCTAAAATCGAAGTGATCGAGAAATTACCGCCCCCGCACAATGTTAAGGCCATCCGCAGTTTCCTTGGTCATACTGGTTTCTATCGTCGTTTCATCAAGGATTTCTCCAAAATCACCAAACCTCTTACCGATCTCCTCTGTAAGGATGTCCCTTTCGTTTTCACTAATGATTGCCTTGCAGCTTTTGAGACGCTCAAAAAGGCGCTGATTTCCCCACCCATCATTCAACCACCAGAATGGAATCTACCCTTCGAAATTATGTGCGACGCCAGCGATTATGCCGTCGGAGCCGTGCTTGGACAACGAAAGAATAAAGTGCTTCATGCGATCTACTATGCCAGCAGAACTTTGGATGATGCCTAGGTAAACTACACTACAACTGAAAAGGAACTGCTTGCCGTTGTCTTTGCTTTCGAAAAATTCAGATCCTACCTTGTCGGTTCCAAAGTCATAGTCTACACCGATCACGCCGCTCTGCGATATTTGCTCTCCAAGAAGGACGCTAAACCACGCCTCATCCGTTGGATACTACTTCTGCAAGAGTTCGACCTTGAGATCCGAGACAAGAAAGGAGCCGAGAATGGAGTCGCCGATCATTTGTCCCGCCTTGAACTCTCAGAGCAACTTCCCATTGATGACAATCTTCGGGATGAGCATGTTTTTGTCATCTCTACTCTTCCAGACGCTCCGTGGTATGCTGATTACGTCAATTACCTGGTAAGTGAAATCCTTCCACCAGATCTGAGTTACAATTCCAGGAAGAAATTTCTCCACGACGTCAAGGACTACTTCTAGGACGATCCTTTCCTGTTCAAGAGAGGTACCGACGGTCTATTCCGCCACTGCATCCCTGATGGTGAGATCTTCAGTGTTATTTCCCATTGTCATTCTTCTAACTACGCAGGTCACTTCGCGACGTCAAAAACCGCGACAAAAATTCTTCAGCCTGGTTTCTATTGGCCCACGCTTTTCAAAGATGTCCACAGGTTTGTCTCTTCATGTGACGCTTGCCAGCGTACGGGTAATATATCCCATCGTCATGAAATGCCCCAACAATATATTCTTGAGGTAGAACCATTCGATGTCTGGGGCATAGATTTTATGGGGCCTTTCCCCTCTTCTTGTCGAAATGTGTACATTATGGTTGCAGTTGACTACGTGACCAAATGGGTGGAAGTCATGGCAAGTCCCACGAACGACAACAAAACCGTGGTGTGCATGCTCAAACGCGCGATCTTCCCACGATTCGGTGTTCCCCGTGTCATCATCAGCGATGGGGGATCGCACTTCATCAACCGCACGATCAAAGCCCTCCTGCTCAAATACGGTGTCAAACACAAGATTACAACGCCTTATCACCCTCAGACCAGTGGGATGGTGGAAGTTTCAAACCGCGAGATCAAGTCCATACTCGAGAAGACGGTATCCAAATCCCGAAAAGATTGGGCTCTCAAACTCGATGACGCCGTCTGGGCTTATCGCACGACATTCAAAACCCCCATCGGGATGACACCGTTCCAACTCGTCTACGGCAAGGCATGCCATCTCCCCGTAGAATTAGAGCACAAAGCTTACTGGGTCATTAAGCAGTTGAACTATGACATCAAATCTGCGGCCAAGAAACGGGTTCTCTCGCTCCATCATCTTGAGGAAATACGTCTTGATGCGTATGAAAACGCTAAAATCTACAAAGAACAGACGAAGAAATGGCACGACAAGCACATCCTCCAGCGTCACTTCCAGGTAAATGATCTTGTCCTTTTGTTTAACTCACGATTGTGACTTTTTCCAGGAAAGTTGAAATCCCGGTGGTCTGGCCCATTCAAGATCAAATCTATATCACCAAGCGGTGCCATCGAACTATGGGATCATTCCGGAAGCTCATTCAAAACTAACGCTCAACGTCTGAAGCTCTACAACCCTGCTTTTCCATCGGACGCGAGAGGAGCCATCGCCCTCTCTGATCCCGCAGAGCAATGAACCCTTGCCAGGTCCAACTAACGACCTAAAACAAGCGCTTGTCGGGAGGTAACCCGACCCCGTATCCTTACTATATATTAGTTTCGTTTTATTATTCTCTTTCTTTTCTATTTATTCTCTCTACCTTCAAGATCAAATCTATATCACCAAGCGGTGCCATCGAACTATGGGATCATTCCGGAAGCTCATTCAAAACTAACGCTCAACGTCTGAAGCTCTACAACCCTGCTTTTCCATCGGACGCGAGAGGAGCCATCGCCCTCTCTGATCCCGCAGAGCAATGAACCCTTGCCAGGTCCAACTAACGACCTAAAACAAGCGCTTGTCGGGAGGTAACCCGACCCCGTATCCTTACTATATATTAGTTTCGTTTTATTATTCTCTTTCTTTTCTATTTGTTCTCTCTACCCGCTCATTACTATATCTTCTCTCGTGGTCATTTCTGGTTATTTCAGGTCTCACGGATCACCGGACTATTCATGTTTCTTTTTGGCCGGAAGTCAACACGGCCCGTGTTGCCTGTAACTCGACCGTGTTCACGATTTTTCGATTTTCACAGAGAGTCTGCACGGCCCGTGTTGATTTGAACACGACCGTGTTCGTTTTTACGAATTTTTGACAGAAATTCTGCACGGCCCGTGTTGATTTGAACACGGCCGTGTTCGTTTTTGCGAATTTTTGATAGAAAATTTGCACGGCCCGTGTTCTACTTCAACACGGCCGTGTTCGCTTTTGCAAACTTTTGACAGAGAATTTGCACGGCCCGTGCTCTACTTCAACACTGGTTCATAGCCGCCAAGTTTCTTGAATTCAAGATGGTTGACAATAAACCTGTCTCAACCCAAGTTCAAGAACTTCAAGTGATTGTTCAGAATCTTCTTGCTGAAGGTATGAAGATCAATGAAGCTTTTCAAGTAGCTGCCTTCATCGAGAAGTTACCACCCTCGTGGAGGGACTTTAAGAACTACTTGAAACACAAGCGAAAAGAGATATCGCTTGAAGACTTGATTGTCCGTCTCAGAATTGAAGAGGAGAACAAGATGACCGAAATGAAAGCTCGCAGGACAAGCTCGGTCTTAGGAGCAAACGTCATTGAATATGCTCCATCTGTTGGTAAGAAAAGAAAGAATTTTTCTAACCAAAAGAATAACCCGAATAAATTTGTTAAGAAATTTAAGGGTTCTTGCCACAACTGCTGTAAGCTTGGTCACCGAGCTGTGGATTGTCGTGGTCCAATGACCAAGAAGAAAAACAATGTTAACATCATGGAGATTGCTTCCGGAGTGGAAGATATTGATTTGTGTGCCATGATCTCTGAAGTTAACTCGGTTGGAAATCCCAAAGAATGGTGGATGGATTCCGGTGCTACCTGCCATGTGTGTGCCAATAAGTGGATGTTCTCATCTTATATTCCCGCTAAAGATGAAGAAATTGTGTTCATGGGAAATTCCACAACTGCGAAGGTTGAAGGGATAGGAAAGGTTGCCCTCAAGATGACCTCCAGAAATATAGTGACTCTCACTAATGTTCTTCATGTACCGGAGGATACGGGGTCGGGTTACCTCCCGACAAGCGCTTGTTTTAGGTCGTTAGTTGGACCTGGCAAGGGTTCATTGCTCTGCGGGATCAGAGAGGGCGATGGCTCCTCTCGCGTCCGATGGAAAAGCAGGGTTGTAGAGCTTCAGACGTT
>NW_010965625.1:2169824-2174351 GCF_000463585.1 Tarenaya hassleriana
GAAGTTTCAAACCGCGAGATCAAGTCCATACTCGAGAAGACGGTATCCAAATCCCGAAAAGATTGGGCTCTCAAACTCGATGACGCCGTCTGGGCTTATCGCACGGCATTCAAAACTCCCATTGGGATGACACCGTTCCAACTCGTCTACGGCAAGGCATGCCATCTCCCCGTAGAATTAGAGCACAAAGCTTACTGGGCCATTAAGCAGTTGAACTATGACATCAAATCTGCGGCCGAGAAACGGGTTCTCTCGCTCCATCATCTTGAGGAAATACGTCTTGATGCGTATGAAAACGCTAAAATCTACAAAGAACAGACGAAGAAATGGCACGACAAGCACATCCTCCAGCGTCACTTCCAGGTAAATGATCTTGTCCTTTTGTTTAACTCACGATTGTGACTTTTTCCAGGAAAGTTGAAATCCCGGTGGTCTGGCCCATTCAAGATCAAATCTATATCACCAAGCGGTGCCATCGAACTATGGGATCATTCCGGAAGCTCATTCAAAACTAACGCTCAACGTCTGAAGCTCTACAACCCTGCTTTTCCATCGGACGCGAGAGGAGCCATCGCCCTCTCTGATCCCGCAGAGCAATGAACCCTTGCCAGGTCCAACTAACGACCTAAAACAAGCGCTTGTCGGGAGGTAACCCGACCCCGTATCCTTACTATATATTAGTTTCGTTTTATTATTCTCTTTCTTTTCTATTTGTTCTCTCTACCCGCTCATTACTATATCTTCTCTCGTGGTCATTTCTGGTTATTTCAGGTCTCACGGATCACCGGACTATTCATGTTTCTTTTTGGCCGGAAGTCAACACGGCCCGTGTTGCCTGTAACTCGACCGTGTTCACGATTTTTCGATTTTCACAGAGAGTCTGCACGGCCCGTGTTGATTTGAACACGACCGTGTTCGTTTTTACGAATTTTTGACAGAAATTCTGCACGGCCCGTGTTGATTTGAACACGGCCGTGTTCGTTTTTGCGAATTTTTGATAGAAAATTTGCACGGCCCGTGTTCTACTTCAACACGGCCGTGTTCGCTTTTGCAAACTTTTGACAGAGAATTTGCACGGCCCGTGCTCTACTTCAACACTGGTTCATAGCCGCCAAGTTTCTTGAATTCAAGATGGTTGACAATAAACCTGTCTCAACCCAAGTTCAAGAACTTCAAGTGATTGTTCAGAATCTTCTTGCTGAAGGTATGAAGATCAATGAAGCTTTTCAAGTAGCTGCCTTCATCGAGAAGTTACCACCCTCGTGGAGGGACTTTAAGAACTACTTGAAACACAAGCGAAAAGAGATATCGCTTGAAGACTTGATTGTCCGTCTCAGAATTGAAGAGGAGAACAAGATGACCGAAATGAAAGCTCGCAGGACAAGCTCGGTCTTAGGAGCAAACGTCATTGAATATGCTCCATCTGTTGGTAAGAAAAGAAAGAATTTTTCTAACCAAAAGAATAACCCGAATAAATTTGTTAAGAAATTTAAGGGTTCTTGCCACAACTGCTGTAAGCTTGGTCACCGAGCTGTGGATTGTCGTGGTCCAATGACCAAGAAGAAAAACAATGTTAACATCATGGAGATTGCTTCCGGAGTGGAAGATATTGATTTGTGTGCCATGATCTCTGAAGTTAACTCGGTTGGAAATCCCAAAGAATGGTGGATGGATTCCGGTGCTACCTGCCATGTGTGTGCCAATAAGTGGATGTTCTCATCTTATATTCCCGCTAAAGATGAAGAAATTGTGTTCATGGGAAATTCCACAACTGCGAAGGTTGAAGGGATAGGAAAGGTTGCCCTCAAGATGACCTCCAGAAATATAGTGACTCTCACTAATGTTCTTCATGTACCGGAGATTCGGAAGAACTTAGTGTCGACATCACTGATGGTGAAACACGGATTCAAATGTGTTTTTGTTTCCGATAAGCTTGTAATAAGTAAGAATGACATGTATGTTGGAAAAGGCTACCTCACTGAGAGACTTTTCAAACTCAATGTAATGACCATGAATGGTAATAAGAATGATTCTTCCGCTTACTTACTCGAGTCGAATAATCTATGGCATGCTAGATTGGGACACGCGAATTTGGAATTGTTGCCCAAATTTGATTGTAAGCAATCAAAGTGTGAAGTCTGTGTTGAATCTAAGTTTACTAAACATTCTTTCAAATCGATTGAGAGAAATAGTGAACATCTAGACTTAATTCATACATATATTTGTGATATGAAATCATCACCATCTCGCGGTGGCAAAAAGTTTTTTATTACTTTTATTGATGATAACACACGATATTGCTATGTTTATTTGCTTAATAGCAAAGATGAAGCTATTGTTGCATTTAAACAGGTACAAAAATAAAGTTGAGATACAACTCAATAAAAGGATCAAAATGATCAGAAGTGATAGAGACGGTGAATATGTATCTCCGTTTGAAAAAGTATGTTTGGAATTTGGCATTATTCACCAAACTACCGCCCCATACACTCCCCAAACCAATGGAATTGCGGAAAAGAAGAATCAAACATTGAAGGAGATGATGAATGCCTTATTGATAAGTTCCGGTTTACCCGAGAACATGTGGGGAGAAGCTATTTTAACAGCTACTCAAATACTCAATCGAGTTCCCCACAGTAAGACATAATCCATTCCATATGAAAAATGGAAAGGAAGAAAGCCTAACTCGAATTACTTCAAAGTGTGGGGGTGTCTAGCAAAGGTCCAAGTTCCTCTCCCAAAAAGGGTTAAAATAGGACCGAAAATGATAGATTGTGTTTTCATAGGCTATGCTACAAAAAGTAAAGCATATAGATTTTTGGTTCACAAATCTGAAAGCTCCGATATTCAAAGGAATACGGTGATTGAGTCAGATAATGCTGAATTCTTTGAAACAATCTTCCCATATAAAAGAGAATGTGAATCAATTAATAAAGGAACCAAACGAAATCGGGAAGTGAATACAAAGGATACACAAAATGAGATAGAACCTAGACGTAGTACACGTCAAAGGACTGCTACCTCATTTGGTCCAGACTTTCTAACATTTATGTTGGAAAATGTGTTGGGTTCCCTTCGGGTTCCTAGCATTCGATCTCATCGTTCTAAGGTTTGGATTCTAGGTTTCAAACAGCGGAAGGAAAGATCTAAACCTAGCCAAACGTCACACAAAACCAATTGTGCAATAACCCGAACAATCGTGTATATCGTCGTGGGATTCGATTACTTACCTCGTTCTTTCAAGATCTGGAAGTATCAATCGATCCAGGGCCTGTTTTAATCACCAAGAGTTGAAAGCACAACTCCTCTACACGTATCCACACCGGCGGGATGAATTCCAACGCTTTGGAACGTATCTGCTAGGATTTGTGAAGAGAAAACCGATGTCCTTGACTTGGAATCGATATTCCAATCACTAGAACTCAAAATCAAGCTTCTCTAAGCTCTCATTAGGATCTAGGAAGTCTGAGGTTCATCCTCTAGGGTTTGTGGCGGCTCTCTAATTAATTAGGATTGCCCAAAACCCTTAAAACGCGAAAAAAGGAAACTTTCCCCGAAAGTCGGACCGTCCGGTCTAGGTCGTGGACCGGACGGTCTGGCTTTCCACGTGGAACGGACGTTCCGCTTTCCCTCGCAGAACGGACGGTCTTGATGCCTGGGCTACCTGTTTCGCTGATCATGTATAATTACATATTTATGATATGCTTATGCTTTTGGAAAAACAGTTTTATATTATATCGGTGGTAGACTTTCACGGTTTGTAATAATGATATCGCTACCACTCGTTATGTATAATTATTTCTGGAATAATGTATTATATATGTATGTATGAATGTTTTTCTTCTGCTAAACTCTGAAAAAGAAAAGTTTTAAATTCCCGCGGATTTTTGGGATTATATTTTTATTTTAGTTATCCATGTAACGCAACTCGTATTGCGGGATACGGGTTACAGATGTCACAGCTTTGATATCAGAGCAGTTCTTTCCATGGGGAAAGAATGTGTACGTAATTTCACTAGTTTTGGGGATGGGAAGGAATGATTTTTAAAAGATTTTTGAAAAATCTAAGCATGATCACCAGGTTCCAATACTAAATAAAGTTTTTTGTCCGCAGTAGCTATGTCTCCCCGATGTGTTGCACCTGCGTAACGACCTGAAGGACCAAGGGCACCTCTGCCGAATAATGACACGGAGAAAATGCGACATCAGTTCGCATTGTTCCAGGGGAACATTGTTGGGTTCCCTTCGGGTTCCTAGCATGCGATCTCATCGATCTAGGGTTTGGTTTCTAGGTTTCATGCAGCGGAAGGAAAGATCTAAACCTAGCCAAACGTCACACAAAACCAATTGTGCAATAACCCGAACTCGTTCCAAGCGAGAACCCATGATTGTGATTTGCATCTAATGCATATGATCATAATCATCTATCATACATCATGCTGGTCTTAATTCATCATTGTTCCCACAATGATAATTGACCAGGGAATTTAGAATCATCTGCAATGATTCAAGGATATTTACCGTAAT
>NW_010965625.1:2175653-2176438 GCF_000463585.1 Tarenaya hassleriana
TTGAACTGATTCGCCCTGTTCACTCGGTTCCTCGACTATTTGTGGTTCTCGAACTTCTTCGAGATCTATTCTACTCCCACTGACTCTCTTGGAGACGAACTCTCTCTTCAAGAAAGATCCATTCCGGGCAACAAACATTTTGTTCTCGGATGGGTTGTAGAACCAGTACCCTTTAGTTTCTTTAGGGTAACCCACAAATATGCATTTATCGGATTTGGCGGATAGCTTATCAGAAGCCAGACGTTTCACGTAAACGTCGCATCCCCAAATCTTCATAAATGTTAACCTGGGACGCTTCCCAGTCCATATCTCATATGGAGTCTTCTGAACCGACTTTGTTGGACAGTTGTTTAGTATAAGCGCTGTTGTTTCCAAGGCGTAACCCCAAAAAGATTTAGGAAGATCGACCTGACCCATCATAGACCGTACCATATCTAATAAGGTTCGGTTCCTCCTCTCGGACACACCATTCCACTGTGGCGTTCCAGGTGGAGTCAGCTGTGAGACAATCCCACAATCTGCCAGATAGTCAGTGAACTCTTGGCTCATATACTCGCCACCTCGATCAGATCGAAGCAACTTGATCGTCTTGCCAAGTTGGTTCTGTACCTCGTTTCTGAAAATCTTGAACAATTCAAGCGTTTCAGACTTATGTCTCATCAAGTAGACATAACCGTACCTACTGAAATCATCGGTAAATGTAACAAAGTACAGATAACCTCCTCTAGCGGACAAGCTCATAGGACCGCACACATCACTATGTATGAGTTCTAGCAACTCTATAG
>NW_010965625.1:2178251-2178520 GCF_000463585.1 Tarenaya hassleriana
TAACGTAGTCTCAGAAAATAAAAACCAAACAAATCCCTACAATGTTAGCCAAAACGTGGCCCGTCCGTTCCACCACGTAGAACGGACGGTCTGCGTGCTAACGTGGAACGTCCGTTCTAGTCTCCAAAACGGACGGACCACACGTCTGGACCGTCGGGTCTGGACCGTCCGTTCCGAACCTTTTGGTCCGTCCGGTCTGGACCCTTCCGCCTCGGTTTTCCGTCGTTTTCTCTCGTGCATTCGTCCTTCCCTGCGTGTGTGACCCTGTA
>NW_010965625.1:2182251-2186410 GCF_000463585.1 Tarenaya hassleriana
AAGTTCACTCCCATATGCTCAAGTTCCTCAACATGAGCTCGCATGTTGAGGACGTGGGTGTTGACAGAACTGCCTCTCGGCATGTCCGTCTTCACTAGAGCTTTTAGCGTTTTGTACTTTTCAGTACGCGCTAGCTCTTGAAACATGGTCTTGAGCTGTTCGCTCATATCAAACACGCTCTTCCCCTCAAACTGCTTTTGCAGATTCGGGGCCATGCTTCCCAACATGAGACAGGAGATCTCATTGTCGTCAGATTGATGCTTCAACCAAGCATCCCTGACGGCTCTTGAGGCATTGGCCGCAGGCTCTGGTTGTAGAGCCCCTTCCAGGACGTATGACTTCTTATCGTGCTTGAGAACTATTCTCAAGTTACGATACCAGTCTAAGAAGTTCGTCCCGGTCAATTTATCCTTCTCAAGGATAGATCGCATCGTCAAACTCGGTACGCTACCGGTTGACGCCATGTCCTACAAAAGAGACAAAACAGAACAAACAAAACAAATGTAGATTCTATTAATGATCTACTACCAGCTAGTCCATCATCAATCAGTGTCAATCTATCTATGATCCACTACCAGCTAGTCCATCATCAAACAATGACAACACAGATGCAAAGATGAGCTATATTCCCATAAAGAAAACTTACCCTACAATAATTTTCTATATGGGACTAAGATCCGTATTTCACACAAGAATAAATTGTTACACCTATCCTCATGCTATTTAGGTAGACATCTAATGTCAATCATATCTAATATGACTCTTAGATCCTTTATGAGACTATGATATCAAATATCATTGCATACTCGTCTCATCTGTACCATTAAGTCTCAAGTCAAACTTGACAACTTAACCCAAGATAAACCATATTCAAGCTGTAGGAACCACGATTTCCTACCCTGCCTCACAAAGATAATCCGGCACGCTCAGCTTTGGCATGACCCGTGTTACGGATGATCAATGCCTTGACAGGCGCTCTAGTAATGGGAGGTACACACTTAGCATTACATGAATAAGGGATTTTCGAAACCGCACTTAGATCGAGCATCTACTTTCAAGCTCTGAGAACCACCATTTCTCCATCTTGCCTCACCAAGATAATACGGCACACCCAGCTTTGGCATGGCCCATGACACGTACGATCGATGCCTTGACAAGTGCTTTACTTATAGAGCTTCTAGATCTAACCGGTTTCTGTGCATGGATTGTACACAACCCGAACAGATCATCTATTCGATTATGTATTCCTAATCTCGAAGCTCCCACTCAATCAAGCATATCTAATATCTTGATTAAGTTACATGCATTCATTCACTATGGACCATCCATAAGAACTAATCATGTCTATTTGAGTCACAGTTGATCAGATTAAGCAACGGTTGCGTAATCGGACCTAGAAAACGAAAACTTTCGGAATCTGGACCTCGGACCGTCCGTTCTGAATGCAGAACGGACGTTCCAGGTTGGCAGAACGGGCGTTCTTATGAGACCAGAACGGGCGTTCCACGATGGCCAGAGCGCACGGTCCATGAAGCAGAACGGACGGTCCGTTCGCACTCACAGAACGGACGTTCTAGACTCATCGGTCTCACCTCAGGCCGCCATCCTTGGACCGTCCGGTCTGGCATACCCAGAACGGACGGTCTAGGGCAGGATTACGCGATCAGATCGCGTTCTCCGACGTTCTCGGCCCCGATCAGATCCGAAACTGATCCGAATTCATCTGTGAACCCAAAATTTGAACTCCTGCACTCTATGCAACATGAAACATGCAATCTACACTAGATTCAATCATCAAACATGCATAGATTTCAAAGCAAACATGGATTCAAACAATTCAAATCCTTAAACGTGCGTGATCGGGTTCTACGAAATCAAAACAGAGCAACCAGGCTCTGATACCACTGTTGGGCTTCCTGGGATCTCTAGAGCGAAATTATTGTAGGGTTAGTTTTCTTTATGGGAATATAGCTTATCTTTACATCTGTGTTGTCATTGTTTGATGATGGACTAGCTGGTAGTGGATCATAAATAGATTGACACTGATTGATGATGGACTAGCTGGTAGTAGATCATTAATAGAATCTGCATTTGTTTTGTTTGTTCTGTTTTGTCTCTTTTGTATAAAACAAAAATTTAATAAACCCTAGAACCATGCTTCTAATGAATCGTAGAAACGTTAGAACGCTTACCTCAATCGATCCGGGGCCTGTCTCTATCGATGAATCGTTCTGATCACGAAAGGCAGGAAGATTACCTCGCCCTCTACACGTATCCACACCTCGGGATGGATTCCAACGGTTGGAACTTGTCTGCTAGGACTCGAATCTCTATTCGATTTATGTGCTTCGAGAAAACGGACTTCGATCAACCTCTCAAAACCTTGGATCTCACCCAAGTTCTGCTAGAAGTCTGCCAAAGTCGGCTCAAAAAGTTCTCTCTCCATTAGGGTTTTTAATCTCTATCTTATATAGTGATTTAACCCTAATTTCGGTTTAATTTTCGAAAACACTGAAGCCCAGAACGGACGGTCCAGAAAAGCACTTGGTCGTGTATTCGTCCTTCCCTGCGTGTGTGACCCTGTAGGCTCATTCGACATAGCAGTATCACCCGAAATCCCCATTTATGGTATACAAGTCATAGGCGGTCTCTAGCAAGACACTATGACTACCTATCTCGAATAGAGTTGGTTCGTGATCTTACGATCACCAGTGGTGATTCAGGCTGATGATCCTTTTGTATCGCGATATCATATGTCGAACATAAGGCATGGACAAGCCACCTTATCTGATTCGACTGCTTTCTCGTTCACTGAGTTCGACTGTCTGAAATAGACGACGTTCGTCTATAGTGCGGCCACACATTTCTACAGTCTCGCTCACACGAGGGGCCCAGCGATATCTCTCTCTTTTACGAGAGGTACAAATCCCGTCTTGACTATCTACAATCCAGTACATGATTCGTTTCGTGCCTGATACACGCCTTTATAGTCCTCCTGTTACGCAGGACGTTTGACGTAATCAAAGCACGCAACTCCTCATGTTGGATTCCGTAAATGTCTCAGGTCTTAGGATCCAATCATGGAACCGTCATATGAGATTCTAGTCATGACTCTAGTCCATGTGACAATCTCATGTGGGTCAATCCAGTATTCTGTTCTCCAACGAATACCTATGATTGTGATCGTATCCAATACTTATGATCATCTATGTGATCATCAATCACACATCATACTAGTCTTACTATGTCGTTATTCCCATAACGACACAAGACTAGGGAGTTTAGTATCATTCACAATGATACATGGATTTCATAACATATCTAGCATGCAAGAACATGTAATGAATAAAATACTCTCATAAAACCTCATAGAAGGTATCTATACATCGAATGTAACTGAACAAAGCTCATAATCAGTACATCATAGAGCACTAAACCAACAAATGAAGCTTCGCTATGCGTTTCTCGTTGATGTGGCCAAGTCGACAATGCCAGAGATAGGTCGGGTTTAAGTCGTTCGGCTTAAACCGCTTGGTACTAACATTATAGATCGACCTGTATCCAGATGGTTCATCTTCCAAAATATAAAGGCCATTAAACTGGTAACCTTTACCATAGAATAAATCGCCTCTATAAATGGACAGACATTTGTTCTCAATAACAAATCTGAAATCATCTGAGTCTAAGCATGAAATTGATATGATGTTCCTACTGATGGCAGGTACAAAATAACAATCATGCAACTCCAATACCAGGCCAGAAGGTAAAGTCAGATCATAAGTCCCGACGGTTAATGCAGCAACTTTTGCTCCATTCCCGACACGGAGATCTACTTCTCCCTTCGCCAATTGTCTACTTCCTCGCAGTCCCTGCACATTTGCACAAATGTGCGAGGCACATCCGGTATCTAATACCCATGAAGAAGAAGTACACAAGTTGGCCTCTATAACGAAGATACCGGAAATTGAAGCTTCTGCAAGCTTCTTCTTCCTTTGATCTTCCAGGTAGAGTCTGCAATCTCTATACCAATGCCCAAAGTATTTTATTCATTACATGTTCTTGCATGCTAGATATGTTATGAAATCCATGTATCATTGTGAATGATACTAAACTCCCTAGTCTTGTGTCGTTATGGGAATAACGACATAGTAAGACTAGT
>NW_010965625.1:2186731-2194352 GCF_000463585.1 Tarenaya hassleriana
CTAGAATCCAAACCCTAGAACGATGAGATCGAATGCTAGGAACCCGAAGGGAACCCAACAGTGGTATCAGAGCCTGGTTCTCTGTATATCGCCGTGCCTGTTGCTTGTTTGCATGATTTTAATTGTTGAGATGCATGTGAACAATAGATCTTTGCAGGTTTGCATGATTTTAATTGTTAGGATGAGTATGGGATAGTGATACGCTATCACTGCATGTTCCTCATCCCATCCTTACCATTAGGTCCAAGTCCGACTTGATAACCCAATTCAAGCTCAACCATATTTGAGCTATGAGAATCACGATTTCTCCATACTGCCTCACCAAGATAGTCAGGCACGCTCAGCTAGGGCATGACCCGTAACCATGACGATCGAGGCCTTGACAGTTGTCTTGAACACCAGGATAGCTTGAGATTTCAAAATTGAGGCTTCATTTGTCTTGAACACCAGGATACCTTGACTGAATTCAAGTCATTCCAGTCAAGTTGTTCTGATCAACTCGGATGAACTACTCTTAGTTCGTTTGAGGTGTCTATATATAGAATCTCTTGGCCAAACAACATTTGTTTGCCTTAGATTCGATACCAGAACCCTCTCAATATCCTAATTCAGATATTTGATTCGAGACAACGATTGCACAATCAAAACTCTGAATTCTGGATTGTCATCAAGCTTGGTCTTATGTGAGGCTTTGATTCTAATTCTGATAATCGATCCAACACAACAATTGTTCGATCAAAATCTGAATTCTGCAGAATCACGGATTGTCCAAGGTCCAAACCGACCGTCGGTTTAATTTTGGAAAAACCTGAACACTGGAACAGACGGTCCAGAGAAGCACGTGGACCGTCCGTTCCAGCAAGCCAGAACGGACGGTCTGCCTCTAATGGTATGTCCGTTCCAGCAAGCCAGAACGGACGGGCTGAACCCAGCAAGCCAGAACGGACGGTCTGCATCCGTGGACCGTTCGTTCCAGACCTTCTGGAACGGATGACCGAATGCAGACCGACCCCGAATACCGAACGTCCCATCAGACCCAGACCGGACGGTCCGAAGACCAGACCGGACGGTCTGTCAAACGTGATCCGAACTCCTCTTATGGTCATCGGTCCAGACTGGTCGGTCCAACCCTTGGACCGTTCGGTCTGACCTAATTTGACCTAAAATGAACAACCGCCATCACGCGCAGACCGATCGGTCTACACTCTAGACCGTTCGGTCCACGCGACAGACAGACTTCGGATCTCGGTTTCGGGTCCCGTAAGCTAGGGTTTTCATCCCCGTTTCGACGCACCATCAAGCCTCCTAAGATCCATAGCTCATCCATGCATTATTCAACAATCAAAATCATCAAACAAACATAGATCTCATGTTTACATGCATTCTAACCATTAAAACCATGAAAAACATGCATAGATCTATAGTCTACATGCATTCTAACAATTAAAATCATGCAAACCTGCAAAGATCTATTGTTCACATGCATCTCAACAATTAAAATCATGCAAACAAGCAACAGGCACGGCGATATACAGAGAACCAGGCTCTGATACCACTGTTGGGTTCCCTTCGGGTTCCTAGCATTCGATCTCATCGTTCTAGGGTTTGGATTCTAGGTTTCAAGCAGCAGAAGGAAAGATCTAAACCTAGCCAAACGTCACACAAAACCAATTGTGCAATAACCCGAACAATCGTGTATATGTATATCGTCGTGGGATTCGATTACTTACCTCGTTCTTTCAAGATCTGGAAGTATCAATCGATACAGGGCCTGTTTTAATCACCAAGAGTTGAAAGCACAATTCCTCTACACGTATCCACACCGGCGAGATGAATTCCAACGCTTTGGAACGTATCTGCTAGGATTTGTGAAGAGAAAACCGATGTCCTTGACTTGGAATCGATATTCCAATCACTAGAACTCAAAATCAAGCTTCTCTAAGCTCTCATTAGAATCTAGGACGTCTGAGGTTCATCCTCTAGGGTTTGTGGCGGGGGCGCTATTAATTAGGATTGCCCAAAACCCTTAAAACGCGAAAAAGGAAACTTTCCCCGAAAGTCGGACCGTCCGGTCTAGGTCTTGGACCGGACGGTCTAGCTTTCAACGCAGAACGGACGGTCCGTAACTACACAGAACGGACGGTCTGTACGTCTGGACCGGACGGTCTGGTGCTCGCGGAACGATCAGTCCGTTCTTCAGCGGAACGGACAGACTGACATGGCTGGACCGTCTGGAAAACCTCCAGCAGACGCCATGACCACCCACCTAGAATAGAGTTAGAGGTGATCTAACAAAGCCAGCAATAGTTCGAGTTCTGATCCTTTGTCTCACGATGTCGTATGTTGAACAAGGGCATGGTATGAGCCACCCTTCAAGTTCAACCGCTTACTCGTCTAGGCAAACCGACTGATAAAATAGATGTACATTCATCTATAGCGTGGCCACGCATTTTCACAGTCCGATTTCCACGAGGGGCCCAGCGACATCTCTCCTGCGTAGGAGGTGACAAGTCCCGTATTGCATGTCTACTATCTGCATATGATTCGTTAACGTATCTGAGCAACGCCGTTATGATCATCCGGTTAAAGACGACGTTTGACGCAGTCAAGACACGTCACTCCTCATATCAGATACTCTAGACATCTCAGGTCTGAGGATCCAAGAACGAACCGCTGTATGAGATTCAAGTCATGACTCATGTCCATGTGACAATCTCATGCGGGTCATCCAGTAACTCGTTCCAAACGAGAACCCATGATTGTGATTTGCATCTAATGCATATGATCATAATCATCTATCACACATCATGCTGGTCTTAATTCATCATTGTTCCCACAATGATAATTGACCAGGGAATTTAGAATCATCTGCAATGATTCAAGGATATTTACCGTAATATAACAAACATGCTAATCATATAACGGGAAAAGTAATGCATTCATAAATCAATGAATCAATACAAAGTCAAAATGTCATATCACGGATCATCCTAGAGTATCACAACCAACAAAATGAGCCTCAAACGTATAAAGAAGTTGTGACTTCTCCAGAAGCTCAATACTGGAAAGAGGCTGTCAATAGTGAAATTGAATCCATACTAAGCAACCATACGTGGGAGTTGGTTGATCTTCCTCCAGGGAACAAACTGTTAGGTTCCAAATGGATCTTCAAAAGAAAATTGAAAGATGATGGTACTATTGACAACAATGACAAGTACAAGGCGAGACTAGTTGTGAAAGGTTTTCGACAACGAGAAGGTCTTGACTATTTTGACACATATTCGCCAGTTTCGAGAATTACATCCATTCGGGTGTTAATTGCTTTGGATGCCGTCTATGAATTACAAATCCATCAAATGGACGTTAAAACCGCATTTCTAAATGGAGATTTAGAGGAAGAAATCTATATGGAACAACCTGAAGGGTTTGTAGTTCCGGGAAAACAAGGTAAGGTGTGTCGACTTGTTAAGTCTTTGTATGGACTTAAACAAGCACCAAAGCAATGGCATGCTAAGTTTGACAATGTAATGTTGACAAACGGTTTCAAGATTAATGAGAGTGATAAATGTATCTACATTAAGAACACTCCTAATCGAATTGTCATTGTGTGTTTATACGTAGATGATATGTTGATAATGAGTAATGACATTTCAACTATAAATGATACAAAGCGTATGTTATCCACAAGATTTGATATGAAAGATTTAGGAGTTGCTGATTTAATTCTTGGAATTAAAATAATTCAAACTCCTGAAGGTCTTGCGTTTTCTCAATCTCATTATATTGAGAAAGTACTTGAGAAGTTTAAATACTTGGACTTCAAAGTCGCAAGAACTCCAATTGATGTAAACCTTGCTCTTGCAAAGAACAAAGGTAACAGTGAGTCTCAATTGGACTATGCAAGAGTTCTAGGAAACTTGATGTATATCGCAAACTGTACTCGACCAGATATTGCTTGTGCAATAAGTAAACTCAATCGATATACAAGTAATCCAGATCCTAGTCATTGGATGGCAATGAAACGTGTCTTGGGGTATTTAAAACATACTCAAAATTACGTATTACATTACTCCAAATATCCAGTTGTACTTGATGGATATTGTGATGCAAATTGGATTACTGGGTCAAGTGAAACAAAATCCACGAGTGGATATGTCTTCACAATTGGAGGAGGATCTGTGTCTTGGAAATCTTCAAAACAGACATGTATCGCTCGCTCTACAATGGAAAGTGAATTCATAGCTTTGAATAAAGCTGGTGAAGAATCTGAATGGCTTAGGAATTTCTTGGAAGATATTCCGTATTGGCCCAAACCATTGACACCTATATGCATACACTGAGATAATCTCGCTGCAATAGGAAGGGCAGGAAGTGTGATGTACAATGGAAAGTCTCGTCATATTAGACATAGACATAATACCGTTAGACAACTAATCTCAAGTGGTATTATCACTGTTGACTACGTGAAGTCAAAGGATAATGTAGCTGATCCACTTACAAAAGGTCTTTGTAGAGATTTAGTTGAAAAATCATCCAAGGGAATGGGTTTATGGCCAAGGACAAGTTAGTACGGTGGTAACTCTACCTAGCAGACTGGAGATCCCAAGAACTAGATTCAAAGAGAATACAAAGTCGTAACTAACGGTTCAACATTGTCAAATATAACCCAACTCATTCTCATGATGAGATAATGTTCTATGGAAAATGGTAAATTATACGGCTTTAAGTTAGAAGACTTAAAAGCTAAGAAATTTTTAATGGTTCCTAGATTTGACATGATCAAATAGTGTATCTTCAGAGATGACACGCTTAGGAAACCACCTATGTGAAAGTGAAGTGTGGGCCGCTTCAAGGAGAATAATGGTTGGCCAGTTCTCTACGCTTTCATGAAACCAGGCATGTGTTCATGGCTGAAACGAACACAACAGTGAGAACCAAAGACGGTTAAGAATTAATTATGTGGTTTAGATTGTTTGGTATACATAAAAAACCGACGGTTCAAAGATATCGCATCTACCGATTGGTGAGTATATCCGATTTAAATCCACTATGGAAAGTTCAAAGGGAAACCTACTTATCCAGATACGATTAATTCTTCATAGTTGAATAACAAAGGTTGCATGGTTTTAAAGAGTTTTCTAAAATTCTTCATTCATGTGGGGGATTGTTGGAGTCTTTTTTTAATAAATGAATGGAGATATTTTTGTATGTTATAATTCTCCACATTTATATTTTTTAAGACTTAAAAAATGTATTTATGATTTTTGGAAGTTTTACAATTTTCCAATCCTATAAATAGGAGACATTCTTTTCATTTTTCTACACAACAAGATCAAGCAAAACACAAAACAAAGCTTTATACAAAAGAAACATCTTTTTCTCTTTGTGATTCAAGCCGAGCTTTGAGTTCGACAAGACGCCGGAGTTTGAAGTACCACTGTTCCGGTGAGGTACGTTCGTCCTATCCTGGGAGGATATATTCCATTAACCGTAGGTACCGCGCGGAGAATAATTTTCTTAAGGAGACACGGTTCGCCGAGGGTTCGGATTTGATTTTTCGGTTTTAAAAATCATATTGATATAATGATGTTGGTTTGAACATAACTTTCTATACCGTTATCGGAATTGCATTTCTTGACGTCGTTTCATAGATATCGATATTATCTTTCTAATGATGTATGATATGCATGATGTGGTTGTATATTTTGAAAGTTATTAAGCTCGAAGTTCTTGGTATGGAATTGGAAGTTAATAAAGTATGAATATGAGACATATAAAATAACACACCCAACAGACCATGCTCTTTCGCTGTCTATTTTATTCTCCGGAAAGACACTCTCCGCCCAAGAGGATACCTTGGCCTGGGTAGTTGAAGGAAATCCCAGGACCGTTTCTCTACTAAGGAGGTATACACAGACATATCTCCTAACTCGAGACTTTCACCATGGCACAAACTTGTTTGGTGCAAGTTTCATACACCGAAATACTCATTCATTGTCTGGTTATTTGCACATGACCGTTGTCCGACTAAGGAACGGATGGCATCATGGGGATTGTAGGTTGATACGAAATGTCTCTATTGTGGTTGTGATTCTGAAAATAGGAGTCATTTTTTTTTTCGAGTGTTGCAACACAAAAGACATATTCATTTGGGCTATGAGGAAATGGGGTACACCTCCAACCCAAACTTCATGGGCAAATATTCTAAACTGGCTGCTTGGGAGATGGACATGCAAAACTCGGTTATTAGGGGCCCATCTCATGTGGCAAACAATTGTTGACATTGTATGGTTTGAACAGAATTCACTTCTACATACGGGGTGCTTCAAGGATCAGTTTTCTATCCGTAGAGATATTGATCGTTGTTTCCAAAACAAGATGGCGGCGATTAGATATTCACACCATCAATTGGCCAGCTCATTACTTCAGATTTGGTTCTCCACACATTGATCGTCGTACCCATTACTTCACGGTTGAACGCTTACTTCAGTCACTTAACCATTTGCTTTGCTAAATATGTTACTCAATCAAGAGTATCTTTTGTAGACCTTCCAGGTTACTAATCACTCTTTTGTAGGTTGACGAAACTCTTGTATTACATGTTTATCATATATAATACAAATACACTTTTTAACAAAAAAAAACATATAAAACCATAGCTGTACTGTAAATTCGTGCATGTCGAAAAATTTGAAAGATTAGAATTTATATTTAAATGTTTGAAATATTAAAATTTAGAATTAAATTTTGAATTTAGAAATTTTAATATCAAAACAATCACATCTAAATTTTGTAAATCGGATTCGGATTTTATAGAGCTAAGCCCGACGGAATCCAAATCGATCCAAAAACCCAATTTTTTTTTATTTTTTTAAATAAATTATTTTTTATGTATATTAAGTGAGACGGCCCGATTCGATTCGAACACGAATTTTATAGGGCCAAATACATTTTTGTTTTCCAGGGTTACGTATCTATACTAGATTTTTGTTTTTCATAAACTGAATAAATTAATCATTTCATCTAGAAAAAAGCATTAAAAAAACAATTTATTATATCATCCAATAAATGCATTTAAGCGTCTCACTATTAAATATTTTACAATTTTAGTTTTCCATAGTTACTTTGATTCATCTGTTATTATACTTTTAACAATTTTCAAAACATATTAAAGATTGATACATGACCTTTTTCAAGCAAACATTATGTAAATAAAATGGTAAATGGGTTACAAAACGTTACGCGTCACGATGAGAACGTGGTATATATATAGAAAGAAAAGCAGAAACTTCCACAAAGTTTTTATTTAGTCTACGCATATACACACGTACTTCATCACCAAAGCCCCATGAGGTTTCTCCTTACACGTAGACACGAGAGCGTATACGTAAATCCACAACCATGCATGGCCCTAGTGTACGTACGTACATACACATACACACACTATATATATATGGATATATGAATATATGGGTCTAGTGACCAGGCTCGTTCTCCGGCTGAGTTTGGACAGCCTCGCCGGCGTAAGAGCAGCACTTGGAGCAGCCATGGTATCCTTTGCGGCAGCAACCGTAGCGGCAGCCACCTCCTCCTCCTCCGCCACGCATGGTATGAGCCACCC
>NW_010965625.1:2194427-2205921 GCF_000463585.1 Tarenaya hassleriana
CACCTCCTCCTCCTCCGCCACGGTGGCCACCACCATAGCCGCCGCGACCTCCGTAACCACCGCGGCCGCCGTATCCGCCGCCGTATCCGTCAGGGTGCTGTGCCTCCTCCGTGGCTTCTGCTCATGAAATTGCCAAAATTACACGGCATTAATGTTACGGATTCTCAAAACTGTTAAATCATGTGTCTTAAAAGAAACTAGACTCGGTCGAATTTATTTAAAAGACGACGTAGGATCTTACCGCTGTTTTTCTCGGTCGAGGTTTCAGCGAGATCTCTGGCTGCGACCTCCGAGGCCACGAGAAGAACAACAAAGAGACCCAGCAGAATCAAAGCTTTGGAAGCCATTGTTTTTCTTTTGTGAACAAGTAGCAAGAAGAAGTGAGAGATGAAGAAAATGTTCTTCGGACACCTCTATTTATAGTCTCGAGTGAGGGAATAGCAAATGAGAAAAGTCAAAGAAATAACACTAGATTTTTTTAATAAAAAAATATATATGTGAGTGAGATGGTATTAGAATGTGATTAAATTCTTAAATAGATAAATTTATTTATATATACATACAAACGAATCGAATATATTTTCGTTCTCTGCAACAACGCAAAAATATTCATACGATTAATATACAAACTCGTAAATTTTTATACGGGCATTATCGTGACACGTAAAATAATACCCATCTATTAATTCAATTTAATTCGACAATAAAATTGTTAAATAACATAGTGATCACGTCGGCCGAAAAAATACAATTTGTTTTTGGTGAAATGTGAATTTCATATATATATATATATATATATATATATATAACAGAAATACAAATTTAAGTGTCATTAACGGAAATATATCGAACTTGTATAACTAACAAATTCGCTAAAAGGGAAGTCTCGGCCCAGTGATTAGGGATAACTCAATAGCTAGAGGTGGAGAGTTCGAAACCTCAGGATATTTGAGCTTTCCCTTCAACCGGTTAGCTTCGACTGGTTTACCTTCTTTACATGGTTTGTCGGCTATTACGTAGAGCCGTGTGGGTTTACTGTCTGCGATACCGTGTCATTCGTCCGGCATTGGACTGCGAAGCGTTGCGATATCCGACCCCAAGGACCGACGGCAGGTCCCCAAACGTTACCAAAAAAACAAATTCGCTAAAATTATGTAGCCCTAGGAAAATAAATGTGGTAAGTCAACAAAAAAAAATGTGGTAAGAGAAAGGAAGATGATAAGAACGTAAAAAGAAAGTCATGTATGCATGGCCCATGTACGGTTGGCTGTTGGATTTATATGCACAAAAATTTTAAACCTTTCATTAATTGGAGGCTCCCACTAGTCCTCTAGATCTTTTTCTACTTCTCTCTCTCTTATGGATATTCGTTTGAATATTTCTAAGCTATTATATTTTCCAATGTTATTAATAGATTTAACAAATAATTAAGCGTAAAAGTGTAATATTTAAAAAAATAAAGATGTTGTTGTCCATTCGTGCACTAAAAAAATATTAATTCCAATCATTTCTAAATTGTAATGATACATAATTTCGATAATTTACCTCCAATAATTAGTGTTTTAGAACATTTTTTATTATGTTTTATTTTGGTATTTTATGGATTAATTTGAAGTAGACATCAATTTGTTTTGAGAAAGAGATAAATGTATATTCGAGTTATTAACCGGACCAAAAATACCTACCCTTTTAAATTTCATTCTTCGAATACCAAATATTATCCAAATCTGTTGTATAAAATCATATTATTTTCACTGATATATACTAGAAAATATACAAATATTATTTATTTATATATCCAAATCGAAAGTGTCGGGTCATCGACTCATCGCCACATCTCTGCTCTACTCTCTCTATCATTTATGACTTGTTTGTCAGTTGTAGGGACTCCCATTCTATCGTCTTAGACAGGAGAGGTCTTAAATTGACTAATTTTGACTTATTCTCCAATTATTTCTCACAATATCTTTTATTATATATATATATATATATATTGATTGATGTGATTAATAGAGAAATGAAAATAAGGTAAAGTAATATTTTATGTGTTTTAATATTTTTTATTGTACTGAAAAAGCCGAAAAAATTAGTGGTTTTGAGAGGGAAGATTTACTGGGATGTTTACGTGATATGTTTTAACCACGTTGAACAAGTTAGGTGTTGACCGGTGGAATCACAATCGTCACGATTGCTCACAATCGTCACGATTGTGGGCGTTTACGATGCGTTTGTTGGCGATTCAAAGCAATTGATATTGATTAGTAGAAAAACTGTTGTTGGTAGCGATTGCGAGTGACTGCGATTTAGAACGACTAGTTGACAACGTTTGCGATTGTGATTTGGTTTAAATTACAAAAAAAACATCATTTTATTATATACAATATTAATTATTTTTAAATATTTTTAGTTAATTGTTATTATTATTTAATATTAAATAATTATTAAATTTATAAATAATTAATTATAAAATTTAAAATATAATTTTATTATCACTTTAATTTATTTTCAAAAATTTTGATGTTAAAAATATTTTAAAAATATTTATTGGTAAAACCAAACAATATCAAACATAATACCAAACAAAATTATATTAGTATTTTTTATAATTTATATATGTATATATTTATGTATAAAAATATATGTATATGTATGTATATATATGTGTATCTATATATATATATGTGTATATATATATGTATATACATGTGTATATATATGTTTATATATATGTATATGTATTATGTGTGTATATATGTATGTATATATATGTATATATATGTGTATATATATGTATGTATATATGTATGTGTATATATATAAATGTATGTGTACGTGTATATAGATGTATGTTTGTATATATGTTTGTTTGTATATATATATGTATGTTTGTACAGACGTATGTATATGTATTTATATATGTATATATGTGTGTATGTATATATATGTATTGTATGTGTATGTGTTTATATATATTTTGTATATATATGCATACATAAGTTTATATATATAATACAATATGTATATATATTAATTAATATTAGGGGTATTTTGGTCATTTAACTAAAACGTTACCAAACGCTACCATAACGCAATATTGTAGCTGCGATTATAATATTAACATTTTATTGCGATTGCGATTACAATAATCACTTTTTCAATCGCTCGCAATCGTTAGAAATTGTAATCGCTGCGATTGCGGACGATTGGGTTGCCATTAGTAACACTCTTAATCAAAGTCTTCATGTTCTCGCCAAACAAAACTAAAAAATTATATATTTTAAGAAATTTTATGTTACAACTTTTTTTTCTAAATTGAAATTAGAAAAAAAAAACATATTTCCATAGAAAAAGTTATTATTAAATCTATTATATCTCGAGTTATGATGAGGGTAGAGAGTGATCACCGATGCAAATGACACGGATAAGGAGCGGTTCCCCGAGTACCAGTAGACCAGAGGGATAAAGAAATGAATCGAACCTATCAGAATGAGAGAGATTTGATGACTGTATAGGTATGGGATACGATCTAAGATAACTTAAAAGATTTAATTGAATTATTTATAATAACAAGGCACACATACTTTTTCAATCTATCCCGGGAGAACTTCAAAATTAAATGTGCGTACTCTGAAACAATCTAATGATGGGTGATCTAATGGAAAATGTTTCTCGGTATACGTGTGAATGGGGACAAAACACACTGACACATCTCGTGTTGATGTGTGAGATCAGTTTCAACGTTCGGTAGCGATTTTAGAACATTACAAAATCAGTCTTTCTTCTTTTTGTAATTTGAAAAGTTGGTGTCATCTAGGTTTTCATCAAGAATATACAGTATTATATTTATAAACATTATAAGATGGTTAATTGATGTGTCTCCAACATTATAGGGTACTAAGTTACTTCTAAGATATTCAAAATATTTGAGAATCAATTGTGACAAATATTGCGGAATAATCTGTGTTGATTCTATATATCCAATGAAGCTACATATAAACACACAATTGAAATGGAAATCCTAAATCTATCAGAAAACAAAAACTAATCCTATAAATGGAACCGAAAGAGTACATATTTATGTGAATTATTGAAATATGATATGATTATATCTATATCTCTAATAAATCATCATCGAACCTTTTTCAGCTTCAACACATTTGGTGTTTGTTTATTTTGGATTTCTTCAACTTTTGAACGTGCAATTTATAAGGATTGACGATTTTGTTTGAATTTTAATTTTTTTGAAAGAATCAAGATTCGCTTTAGAGTTTATTTAGTTAATCAACCCTAATTGTGTCTCGTATACCTCAAAAACTCTTTTGTTTTTTAAAAAAAAAATAGAGAAAAAAAGGAAATTGATTACATTTTGCTTTCACTAACATCAAAGCTACAAGACTTTGTTCACACTGCGGGCCATAACCATATATCTACCATTTAATGACCTTTTGTCATTTCTAATGAAATGACATTTTATAATTTATATATATTTCCGGAAAAAAGGAAGAGAAAATCATTCTATTGGTTTGGAATTCTTTGATATATATAAAAAAAAAACTTCGTTTGAAACAATCTGGTTTTCCCGCATTCAATACTTTATATTAGGGTTCAGCGTTTCGGTATTCGATTCGGTTCTATACAAATATATATCGACCGGTTATTATTTTATATTCAATTCGGTTTAGTTCAGTTTCGATTTTTGTTAAGAAAATATTAGATTTTATTAAAAAATTTAATTTTTTGATTTTTTTAAAAATTCGATTCGATTCTTTCGAAAAATTATGTTTTCTAAAACATCATTGTTCGAAAAAAATTTTGAACGATTTAATTCTTAAACGATGCTACATTTCGGTTAGATATGGTTTGGTTCTAAAGAAACGCCCACCTCTACTTTGTGCTATGGATGTGGCTAATGGACAATGGAGAAATGAACCAAAGCCTAGTTGATTTTGAAGACTTGTCGACATTGTCTTATAGTGGGCTGTGGGACCCAATACATTTTATCGTGTAGCCTAAAATGCCATTAACATTTTCGAAGCAATTCAAATCCAAATAAAAATTCTAAAAATATTTATGTAAACATTTAATATTTCTTATGATTTTTTGGATATTTATTCATCTAGTACAATTGAGTCGTATTGCATTAAAATAAAATAAGAGATTTTAACAGATAATAATAGATATTGATTTTCCTAAATAAAATAAAATAAAAAATAGCTGCAAACTAACTGACTAAAAATTAGAAAACAAACAGACTGGTGAAAAAGCTTTCTATTCTAATAGGAAAAAAAATATACTTGATGGATATAAATAATGATAAATTCTTTCATTGATTACCATATTGTTAAAAAATAATGAAAATTTGTGACTCTTTACAAAATTTTAAAAAACACTTAACAGAACAAAAGAATCCCTAAATACAAAAATACATAAAGATAGATATTATAAAAATGAGTTGTGTGTATAAATGAAATCATATTTTATGTTAATATGTAAGAAAAATACTTGTGCGCAAAACCTCAAGAAACATGTAAAACCATAGATGTCAATTGAATCGTGCATGTCGAAAATTTTTAAAAGATCAGAATTTATATTTAAATGTTTGAAATACTCAAATTTAAAATTTAATTTTGAATTTAGAAATTTTAATATCCGGACAATCACATCTGAATTTTGTAAATCGGGCTTGAACTTTATACAGCTACACCGGCAAAATAGCAAAGGTACCCTTACTTTGTTATAAAGACTTCATGACATACCCTCTGAAATTCTAGGGTTAAAAAAACAAAACAAAACGAACAAAAGACATAAATGACCTTATAAAAAACTACATGTGGCGCAACAGGAAGGAAGGACAGTTAATCTCCCCGAGTCAGCACCCTAACTTAGTCGTTTTCGAGACAAATTTCAAAATTACTTTTCTCTCTCTCCCGTTCAAAACTGTTTTTTCAAAAATCCGGCGAAATCCTTTCGTTTCTCTCTCGATTCTCATAAATCAGAACAATGACTTCAAAATCAAACATAAATCAAAAGAAAACCTCAACTCCCGCTCGCAAATCGGGGCGTGGCGGAAGAAAAAACCAGGAACTGAAGGTAAGTTTGGTAGTAAATGACTTTGAGTTTGATGCGATGCAAGAAATCTGTGTTTTTTGGGTTTGTGTTTATGATTTTTAAGTCAATCGTGTGATTTATGGTGAAAAATGGGTTGTTAGATTCACCGAAACGGAAGTTAGGGTTTATCTGGTCACACTGACTGATTGAGTGTTGATTTCTTCTTTGCAGGTTACGTTTATATATGATTTTTCAGATATTCAGTTCGCACCGAAGATTAAAAGCAAATGTTATTTGATTCAGACGATAAAAAGTCTGAAAGAAGTATTATCTACCGAAGAGTGGAGGTACTTCAATGAGGATTCACAGTTTCGTCATATATTCCATTTGAAATGTGACGCGAACATGAAGATGTTGTATGTGTCAGTCCTCCTACACCGAACGCTGAAGTTAGAGGAGGAAAAAGGACAGTTCTGGTTTGTTTTAAATGACGTTCCTATCAGGTACTCTATAACCGACTACACCATTATATCAGGATTGAAGTGCAACTAGTATCCGGAAGATTGGGAAGGGCGCAGGAAAAACGATTTTCGGATAAAGACCTTCGGACCTGGGAAGGTCACCAGGAAAGAATAATGTCGATCTAGGGTGTGATCTAATCTCATTTTATTTTCCTAGATACAACTACCGCAAGTGCACAAGTCAATCGTAGTATCTAGGGTCGAACACAGGGACACATGGACATTAATGATAACAGTTACGGATCTTATTCGATTTTTGGTCAGGGCGATAAATTGGTTGGTGATGATAGGCTAAACTTAAATACGAATGAAGACAGATACAAATAGCGATTTAACACAATTTAATTAAAACATTGTAGTTATCAGGATTTTTACGGGTTATGTAAGGATTGCTATTATGGATGTATTTCAGCAATTAAGATCACAGATTCGGGGAATTCAAGTTCTTTCTGTAGAGAAAAACTTTCTCAAGTTTCACTTCACTTCCTAGACGTTTAACCGACCGATCTCTCGATTTTAAGCAGGTTAAAAATCCCGGGAGCATTAAATTCGCTATCACAAGTCCTAAATGATACGACCATTTCTCAATGCGAAGATCATATATTTGAACGACTAGTTTCAAAACTCAATTTCATATCTCTATGTAAACCGAATTCTAATATCAATTAATCGAGTGGCCAACAAGATTAATAGCATTAAGATTTAATCATTCAAACTGAATCGTTAAACCCATAATTGTAGAAATAATTCAGACAAGCATGATCTCTTACATAACCCAAATCCCTAACCTACAATAATAAAAATTACTCGCACAACATAATAATCCCAATAACAGAGTGTAGACATAAATTCATCGTAAAATAGAAACGGAATAGAAAACTAAATACAAAAACAGAAATGAAAGCAAAATAAGGGAAATAAATCACTTAGTAATTGCAGATGAAATTCTCTGACTAAAACTTCTCCGGCGAATGCTCCAAAAAAAAATCTCCAGAAATTCTCTTCCTCACCCTCTGCTCTATCCACGAACGTGTCTGTCGAAAACTTCTCTCCCCTCTGCTGCGCTTCTTTGTCTGTTTAAAAAGAGGAGTGGGCGAATGGACGTTGCTTTCCTTGTCGCGTGAATGGCGCAATTAGTGGAGAAGTTGTCGGACGAAGGGATAATACCGAAAAAGGGAGGCGGCTCTTCGTTGTTCTTATCACCACGCATTTTATATATGTGTACTATATGTTATATATTTTATACACGTGTACATATTTTACATATGAGTGCAATACATATATATATATATTTATTTCTTAATACATATGCATAACATATATATATATATATACATATTATGTATAACGCACCACTTATCCATAGTATACACTTAATATACGAATACACACATCCATATGTACTACATGTATTTCTATATAATTATATAATATAAATATATAATAAAATACACGCATTAAATTTTCATATAAATGTTAATACATATATATATATATATATTATATTCATACACATATTACGTAAATCATACATACATGTATACACACATGTTCCTATATTAGTCATATATATGTCGATACATATATATATTATATTATGTACGTACACGATGGTGTTATCGTGTGTAGCGATAGCGAAATCTTTTTTTTTCTTTTTTCGAAACGATTTTCGCACTCATCCTTTTTCGTTTGATTCCCATGAAAATATCTCGGTGAAGCTCGTTTTCCGCTCTTTCCTGCAAAATATAGAAACATCGAAATCAGAGTAAAATTGTACACGATAAAGCCTATAAACATATAAATATCATAAAATACAATATATATATTATACAAAAATATAATAATATATACATGTCATCAAAGAACTTCTGGAAAAGTTGCAAAAGAGTAAACACAATCTGATTGACAGAAAGAGATTGGCGACAGTGACGTTGCTATCTGGGGTACTCGACCACGGGAACAGAAACGATGACTCTATGAACCATGATCTGGTTGATATGGTCGATGAACTTGAGTTATGCGAAGAATTTCCGTGGGGGAGGTACACATTCGAGAAAATGGTGGAACAGTTGTGGAAGATTCTACAAAATTCTACACCGAAGGAGAGATGACGCTTGTCTGGATTTGTTGTCCCTCTCATGGTGCTTCCTTTCGAATGCATCGAAACTCTTTGCACAAACGGTTGGTGCACACTATTGAAGATGCAGATCCAAGCTGTCCCAGGATGTGCAAGAAGCACATCTCTAACCCCAAATGGACTTTGGGGATGGTGATGAAACAGATGGTAACGAAGCAAAGGTACGTCAGGACCATTGGTCACACCGTTTATATTTTGTATTTGGTCACATTGGTCACATTGGTCACGTTGGTCACATTGGTCACGTTGATCACGTTGGTCACATTGATTACATTGGTCACACTGGTCACGCTGGTCATACTGGTCACATTGTTTATACTGGTCACACTGGTCACATTGATCACATTGGTTACATTGGTCACACTAGTCATATTGGTCATATCGTTTAAGTTTTATATCTGGTCACACTGGTTACACCGTTTATTCTAAATTTTGGTCACAGTGATCTCACTTGTCACATTGGTTAATATTCAACTGTTGTGATTTGTTTTCAGGGCATTCAAAGTATTCTTAGAGCAGAAAGGGAGGAAGAGGGATCACTTCTTGAAAATGTCTATGACGAGGATATTACCAATCCGGATGTGCGCACTTGGATGAAACAACTGAAGGTCGATCCAAAAAGTATTTGTTTTGAGCATATTCGTGCTCTTGATGTCGATGTCAGGGGAACTGTTTCCGATAAGAAGGCATAAGAGAATGAGAAGAAAAAGAATCGAGAAGAAAAAGTAGAAGAAGAAGTAGAAGAAGAATAAGAAGAAGAACATGGAAGAAAGAAACAAGTAAAAAAGGGAAAAAAGATGAAGACAAAGGTTCTGAAAGGAAGTTGATGGAGGCGTTAAGGCCTCTGAATTGAGGATCATAGATTCAGTGAAGAAGATGATGTGGGTGGGTTCTCCACATTCACAAATACATTCTTCAAAAGGTGGTGAGGATGTGCGTACTCCCCGTTCACAGATACAGGGAGAAGGGGATGAAGATGTGGGTAGTAGAAGCTCATCAACGAGTGATTACTACGTCAGCAAGGATATTCCTTACCATTTTAAAGCTCGGGTTGGGGCTCTGCGTAGTGAAGAAAGTGATGACGAGGACTGCGATGGGGTGTCTAATACTCCTCCCAGAACCCTGGAAGAGGGGGTTGCGAGTCCAAAGGTCTTTGAGGAAAATGTACAAGAAGGAGAAAATGATGAAGGAATGGATGGAAACCCTATGGAAGTGGACTTTGCTACGCAAAGCATCGAGGATGCTGTTGCAAACGTCTCCGAGGACCCTACTACCCAAGACATCGAGGATGTTGCTGCCCACATCTCCGAGGACCCTGCAGCTCAAGCCATCGAGGACTTTGCTGCCCACATCTCCGAGGACTTTACTGCCCAAGCCACCGAGGACTTTGCTGCCCACGACCCTGAGAACCCTGCTAACACTGCCCCTGAGGACAAAGCACCCGAGAATCCTGCTGCAGTTGCCCCCGATGACCCTGCTAACATTGCCCCTGAGGACCCTGCTAATATTTCCACTGAGGATCCTGCTGCAGTTCCCCCTGCACCCGAGGACCCTGCGAACATTGCCACTGAGGCACCGAAACAGAAGATCTCGACTGATGAAGCTGTTCCTGTTTCCCAGCCTGCTCCTACCCTTACTCCAGCGCCGACTAAATTTGTTGGACCCCAGACACGTTCCAAAAGAACGTTGTTCCAAGGGACAGCTACCAGAAGCCCATTTGTCGAGCCTGAGATGACAGAATAACAAATAGAGGACCCAAAGGTGGAGGAGCAAGAGGGATAGGCATTTTGAGAGTAAGAGGACGAAGAACCGAGGGAGGAAGCGCGGCAACATGACCGAGAACCAGGGGAGGAAGAGATATAACAAGAGGCGGAAGAAGAAGATATGTATCACATGTGATAAATGAAGAGGAAGAGGAAGAGAAACATGAAGAGCAAGAGAAAGATGAAGCAAAAATAGAGGTTGAAAAGGTCACAAAACAAGAAGAGGGAAACGAAAAGAAAGAAGAAGACGGAAAACAAGAGGAGAAAAAAGAGACGCCAAAAAAACAAGTGGAAGGAAGTTCAAGAAGCGACGCCCTATATTCACTTGGTAATCCACTGCGGTTATGGGTAGTGTGCTTCGGATAACGAGCTTTGTCTAAACATGCACTCTGAAGGTGACACAACTCTATAATTTTATGAAGATGGATCGTACGGATCGACTTTGGAAGTTAGAGATCGATTTTGTGAGGAAACCAAGGTTCTGGGAAGACCTTTTGCAGGAGCGGGTCTGGCTGAAGGATGGGGTAAGTGATACGTGTGTATCGAGTTTAAAATCTATAACCCGATTCACAACTCACCGCAAGGATACGGATCGTCGTAACACGGGGTCGAACACAAGGACCGGTTGCTAAATCTAAACCCTAATCGAAACTAAATCAAAGCAAGCAAGTAGAAGTGATGGTGAAAGTATGTGGAATCTAAAATAACTAAAATAAGAAAGCAAATAAAAACGTGTAACTATCAAGCAAAGATGACCGTGGGTGTCGGGACCGTATTCGCGTGTATGGGTATATGCTAAGCATGCGAGAATCACGATATTGAATCTGTATTCGGGAATCGTCAAGCAACAAAGATAGAGAAATCACCTCCCGGCATATAACTCACTATCTAAAGTTTTCTAAATCCATATCCCTATGTGATTTATCAAACTAGATGCATGAAGAACACTATCATCAACCCTAGATCGATCAAACCATATTCCTATGTGAATAATACGATCTATCCTATCGATTTTGATCCGAAAC
>NW_010965625.1:2209339-2210371 GCF_000463585.1 Tarenaya hassleriana
GATAGATCCGTCAAGTATCCTGCAGGTATTCTCGAGGACGTCCCATTGAAGGTCGGGAATTACTATGTTCCCGTTGATTTTATTGTTTTAGACATGGATGAGGACTCGAAGATACCGATTATATTAGGCCGACCGTTCTTAAACACGGCCGATGCGGTGATTCATGTTCGTGCTGGACGTCTTACGATGAAGATAGGTGACGAGACTGTGGAGTTCACCTTAGATCACGACATGAAGCAGCCATCCACCACCGACTCAGCGTGCTGCAGAGCTTGCATCACAACCCTCTAGACAGCAGGGCACATTTCCTGGAAAGCCCGAACCGAATCCACGAGAGCATGTCAATGCTATTCAGCTTATAAATGGGGAGAACCTGCATGATACAGTCCCTCTGACCATAGAAAAAAGGATGAAGTCCAGATGCACTGCTGAAGAGAAAGGGAAAGTCATAGATCACGAGACACCTAAGGTGCATATAGAGGAAGCCGAACCGCCATATGTAGCTCCTCCACCTTATGTACCACCCATTCCTTTCCCTTCTCGATTGAAGAAGCATACTGAGGATACACAGTTGTCCAGATTTGTTGATATGCTTCGGAAGTTAGAGGTTAAGGTACCTTTCTACGAGACGATACTTAGGTGTCTCGTGATCTATGACTTTCCCTTTCTCTTCAGCAGTGCATCTGGACTTCATCCTTTTTTCTGTGGTCAGAGGGACTGTATCATGCAGGTTCTCTTCATTTATAAGCTGAATAGCATTGACATGCTCTCGTGGATTCGGTTCGGGCTTTCCAGGAAATGTGCCCTGCTGTCTAGAGGGTTGTGATGCAAGCTCTGCAATCTGCATGTCCACATGCTTCAGATGAGCCTCAACTCCATCTAATCTCCTCTCAAAAGTGTCTTGCCTTTCCCTTATGCTCTGTACCTCGGTTTTCAGCTCCGTAAATGATGTCTTCTGATCGGCCATCAGTTGGGCAATCATCGTCTTGATATCTGCTTCATCGTTCTTTGCAGGTTGAGGCGCTCGGTAAC
>NW_010965625.1:2210667-2211191 GCF_000463585.1 Tarenaya hassleriana
GTTAGATGTATTCTTGAGTCCCATGTGCTGCTTGATTGCCGATAAATCAGACATGACCGCTTTCAAAGCCGCAGACTCGCCCAAATCTACCCGTCCTGTAGAGCGTCTGATACTATCTCCTGACATCCCTCTTGCCTTGGCCATCTTCGCAATCTGCATCTCTAGGGTGTCAAAGGGAATGTCATAAACGCTCCCTCCACAGGCTGCATCCATCCAAGCTCTGGTATCATGTCGTAGTCCGTGGATGAACGTGGATAGCAACAGTCGCTTATCCATGCCGTGGTGTGGACAAAGGCGCTGATAGCCTTTGAATCTCTCCCATGCGTCATACAGACTCTCATCACTCTCTTGAGTGAAGCTATGTATAGCTCTCTGTGCAGCTCGGGTCAAGTGAGCAATGGGATCTTCTGTGGGCCGCCCTCTGAAGCTCGCCTGACTGAACATCGTGATGCACTGTGGCGGTAGCTCAAAGCTATCTATGGGCGGTCTGTTGATGCATGATAGGAGTTGGGTGTGCTTCGGTG
>NW_010965625.1:2213503-2240032 GCF_000463585.1 Tarenaya hassleriana
AACCCTGCAAATCGCAAAGAAAAAGAAGAACTCGAAACCAAGTGAAGCCGCAAAAACCAAAGAAAGAAAAAGAAAAAGAAAAAGAAAGACCTAGAATCAATAAAGACCTAGAGATAGGCTAACCAGTCCCCGGCAACGGCGCCAAAAACTTGATACGTGTGTATCGAGTCTAAAATTTATACCCGATTCACAACTCACCGCAAGGATACGGATCGTCGTAACACGGGGTCGAACACAAGGACCGGTTGCTAAATCTAAACCCTAATCGAAACTAAATCGAAGCAAGCAAGTAGAAGTGATGGTGGAAGTATATGGAAATAATAGGAAATAAGGAAATAAAGCAATGAAAACGAGTAAGCTAGCAATCTAAGTTGACCGTGGGTGTCGGGACCGTATTCGCGTGTATGGGTATATGCTAAGCATGCGAGAATCACGATATTGAATCTGTATTCGGGAATCGTCAAGCAACAAAGATAGAGAAATCACCTCCCGGCATATAACTCACTATCTAAAGTTCTCTAAATCCATATCCCTATGTGATTTATCAAACTAGATGCATGAAGAACACTATCATCAATGCTAGATCGATCAAACCATATTCCTATGTGAATAATACGATCTATTCTATCGATTTCGATCCGAAACTAAACCCATATTCCTATGTAGTTCAGAATCTGTAATAATTGGCCAAGGGGTCAGCAAACACCAATCGAATAAAGCACAAATCGATAAAACCGAAACAAATCCAAATCGCAACCAAGTTAGGGTTCAAACATACCCAAAACACAAACGAATCCCTAACCCACATCCGTGGATCTACTCACGGTTCATGGAAAAACACTGAGCAAAACCAGAAACAGAAAGAAAAGAGGGAGAAGAAAGACTCATGTCGACAGCAAGCGATCTTCACGTTCCAACTCTCCTTCTTCTTCCCGAAATCCCGTAAAACTCTTGTTTCTCTCACCAAAGCTCTCCAAAGTCTGTATAAAGTCTGTCTCCCCCTCTAGGACGTCTGTAGGCTCCTTTTATAAACCCTAGGCGGCGCTCCCGAAGTCCTATTCCCGTTCCAACTCTGAAAATACGAATCTGGGCTTTTTCTGGGTTTTGACTCGGACCGAGTCAGTACTCTGACTCGACCGAGTCAAGACGAGACATAAGGAATTCGGCCCAGCCCAATCTTCTGACTCGGGCATGTTGACTCGGGGTATCTGACTCGGACATGTTGACTCGGGGTAACTGACTCGGACCGAGTCAAGGCGGGAAATTCTTGACTCTTTCATCGTTTTAGCTCCAGATTGCTCCCGTCTTGCTCCAAATCGCATCCGAGACCTGTAATCCTATAAAAACACAACCAAACCGAGTTTCGTGGCCTAACACGCCTATAATGCCTACAAATGCATGTGATCTCCGTATAAATCCTATAAAAACGCCCTGGAGATGTAGAGAGAAATATGAGTTATCAGTAAGCTCATTTCTCTTACACCTTTCAATTATTGATTTGGTCACATTGGTCATATTGGTCACATTGGTCACACTGGTCATGTTGGTCACATTGTTCACACTGGTCACGTTGGGTACGTTGGTCACATTGGTCACACTGGTCACGTTGGTCTTCTTACTGAGATCTGACGTTATTTTGTAGCACTTTGATGAAGCTATACTAGAAATCATGAATCGTCTGACCAAAGAACGTTGTCCAACAACAATGAATTACATGATTGGCGACACAAGTTTCGGTGAATTCCTCAAATGGTGGGGCCATGGAATTATGACCGATTTGAACGGGCTTGAGGATTACTTTGACGAAAAAGCACTGGTAGGGTGTGGGGAGCGCAAGATGGGAAGTTACAAAGGATTTATCACTCCCCTCAGCATACCTTCATTGGTCAATCCTGATGTAAGTGTGCATTGGGTGGTCATTAGAGCAATTCCTATGAAGAAGCTGATTCATGTATTTGACTGCAACCTGAAAATGAGGTCGAACATTGACGCGATTATTGGCCGGTTGTTGTGGCTCCCGAAGATATATACGGTCGCCAAGATATACCAATTTGAAGAAAATACCACATTTGACTACCATTACGTCGAAGGGCTACCTCAAAATGGTAACGGAGATGATTGCGGTGTGTTTACCATCATGTACCTAGAAGCCCTGATGCGAGGTCAAGAAAGAACGTTGTGCAATCAAATTTGCAATGAAAATAGTTCATCGATTCGTGAGAAGATTGTCGCGGATATCTTCTCAAATGGCGAGATTGTGAATCTTGCCCCCGATGTACGACGTGACGATTCCTCCCCAGATGCAAGATAAATTATGATATTCTTGTATTTTGTTTGAACCTTTGAACATTTGACTTTATTTTTTGTGTTAACTATTTTCTGAATGTTTAACTATTTTAAATTTATGGCGAAAAAGTTTAAATTTTCAGAATTGCATATTGGCCAAAAGTTTAGGAATTGGGGTGGCGAGATTTTTACATTTTTTTTTAAAAAAAGAAATCTCAAAAAATGTAATTGCTTTTCTACATAATCATATTCGTGGGTCCGCTTTAAATGGTAACGGTACACATCTCCCCATAAACCTAATTCGTACTTCATAACCTCAAACCAGAAATTCAAGTCCCCAAACCAGACATTCAAGTCCCTAGACAAGAAACCCTAAATATAAACCGAAAATCTAACCCCCTAAACTGGATTTTTAACACATCTCGATGGTCATACTGGTCACACTAATCGAATTTCACGCATTCAATGCTTTGAGAGTGTAATCTACGATCATAGAAATGATTCGGAGAAGGAATCGGGGTTAAAGTCGTTGAACATTATTCGATCGAAAGCTATGGGCATAAAACGAATCTCATAAGTGTTACTAGTGTTTTAGGAACATTTTGGATCAATGTAACTTCGTGTTCGTAATTTTTTTTTCAAACTGCTTACAAAACGTTCGTTTGAAGTGTAATTACATCGTTTTATAGCGCAACAACCTTATTTAACCACCCGACAGTTGAATTGGTTCACTTTTATCACATCTCGATGGTCACACTAGTCACACTGGTCCTACTGATCGAATTGCACGAATTCAACGCTTAGAGAGTGTTATCTACGATCATAGAAATGGTTAAGAGGAGGAATCGTGGTTCAAAGTCGTTGAGCATTATTCGATCGAAAGTTATGAACACAAAACGAATTCCATAAGTGTCAATAGTGTTTTAGGAACACTTTAGATCAATGTAACTTTGTGTTCATAATGTTTTTGTTCAAACCGCTTACGAAACGTTCGTTTGAAGTGTAATTACATCGTTTTACAGCGCAACAACCTTATTTAACCCCCGACAGTTGAATTGGTTCACTTTTATCACATCCCGATGGTCCCACTGGTCGAATTTCACGAATTCAACGCTTTGAGAGTATAATCTACGATCATAGAAATGGTTACGAGAAGGAATCGGGGTTGAAAGTCATTGAACATTATTTGATCGAAAGCTATGAACTTAAAACGAATCCCATAAGTGTTAATAATGTTTTAGGAACACTTTGGATCAATGTAACTTTGTGTTTGTAATTTATTTTGTTCAAACCGCTTACGGAACGTTCGTTTGAAGTGTAATTACATCGTTTTATAGCACAACAACCTTATTTAACCCCCCAACAGTTGGATTGGTTCATTTTATCACATCCCGATGGTCACACTCGTCTACTGGTCACGCTAATCGAATTTCACGAATTCAACGCTTTGACAGTGTAATCTACGGTCATAGAAATGGTTAGGAAAAGGAAGAGTGAATTGAACTTTGAATAAAAATTACATTGTTCAAGAGGAATAAAAGTTACATTTAATGCAGACTAAGTACGTGAATAATTCCAAATTTATTCTCTTTGACGAATCTAATTGAAAATGACGATGTTAAACTTTGGGATCTTTTACGAGTCTCGCTAGGTCCAGGAAAGCGATTTTGTTTAGGTCTTCTGGTCCGCCGTTTTTCTTCCATTATAGGTGGCAACACTGAAAAATTTAAAATTTTGGGCGGGAGGACCTAATCACAAATATCGGGCACCGGATACACAGTCTCTTGGTAAGCCTTGACCCAAGTCTCTCCCCAGTAGTATTCAGAGCATAATTCGTGAATCGCACTACCTTTTCTGATCTTATGTGCTGCTGCAATTGCATGACTACATGGATACCTATCCTCATCAAACTTTTTGCAACTACAGGTTCTATCACCAAGATTTACCAAGTGTCTTCTACCTTTTTCATCCCTTGTCTCAAACATACCACTCAACCTGTTAAGTTCAATAACCTCATACGTACAGGCCTTCTCGAACCGTTCATGCAGTACTTTGTACACATACGGAGTTAACTTTTGAGAATCATTCAGCACTACATGTTTCTGCCGGTACCTAATGAACCATTCTACCGTCTTCGCGACACAAATATCAAGCAGACTGAGTAGCGGATACCTTTTGGCCTTCTTCAAAATGGAGTTGATTGATTCGACACCATTGGTGGTTAATAAGTTGTATCTTTGAGTCCGAAATTTACACCTCACCCACTTCTCCGAAGCAAGTTCTTCCTTTTGCATGTACTCCGCTACTTTGGGATATCTGCAAATCAGGAGATATTCACATCAGTTTACTATGTCACGATGGACGGTACACTGGTCACACCGTTGAGAAAATCACACTGGTCACACAAGTCATACCTGTAATTGAAATCAGAGTAAAATTCTTCAAACTCCTTCTCCCTGTGAGCCGATGTACATTTAAAAAACAATTTAGCCACGGTTTCACCTCTTGAACCTTTTCTTCCGGCTCTCCTATTAACATGTGCTTTCAAGTTTTGTGATATGTGTCTTGCACAAAAACCATGATCAGCTTGTTTATATACTTCTCTCACAACTTTCATTATATTTTTATGCCTATCGGATATCACAACCACATCAGGTCCATCTGGTATTACTTCGCTCTCTATCGATCACACCCCATGCTAAAGGATATTGGTGATATTCTCCATCCTGCGCGGTTGCAACGATCAATGCTCCCTTGTATTCGCTTGTCAAAAATGTCGCATCAACAGCAACAACTTTATGCATATACTTCCATCCTTTTATAGTTGCACTTAACGCGACAAATAGGTATTTGAAGCTTTTCCGATCATTGGCCAACTCAAGACGCACAATGGATCCAGGATTTCTTTCTCTCAGCATGTACATCCACCCAGGAAGTCTCATGTAATGATCGGCATGATTACCGCAAATCTCTTTTTCAGCACTGTGTTTCCCTCTCAGTGCCATCAAATACGAAATAGTTGCCCCGCACTTGGTTCGTGGTACTAATTCTTAGGGGTGTCAAAACGAGCCCGGCTCGCGAGCTGGCTCGTGGCTCGCCAGAAAACGAGCGATCTGAGCCGTAATTTTTTCAGATCGTTAAAAAACGAGCCTAACGACGTGTTCAATGAGCTCTGGCTCGGCGAGCTGGCGAGCTGCTCAACGAGCTGGTATTTTTTTTAAAATAAATTAAATTTATATAAAAAAAACTCTAATATAATTTTATATTAATTTTTTTCATATTATTTATATGATATTATATATATACTAATTATTATGATGGTGATAATTGAAAATATTAAATGATATTGATGTTTTAATAAATTTTTATGTATTTATTTAAATTTATAATTATATTTAAAATAAATATAAATAAAAAATATTATATATCCTTGGCTCAACGAGCCGGCTCGTTCAGATCGGAAAATTGGCGAGCGATCTGAGCCGAGGTTTTTCTGGCTCGTTAGAAAACGAGCCTAACGAGCTGAACCCAAAACGATCCGAGCCAAATGAGCCGAGCCCAAAACGATCCGAGCTGGCTCGTTTGACACCCCTACTAATTCTGGGGCAGTAGGAGTTTTGAGGGTTCCAACATATTCTTCCTTCAAATAACCTTTAACCAAATTCGATGTACCCTTCATAGCTTGTTCTGATTCTGAAACAGGTCTGCATTTGTGAATTGGATTGTGTGCTTTTACGCTAAAACGATTCGAACTCGGGAGCGATGCGATGCACAATTTCCAATTACAACCTGATCCAGCAAACTTGCATCTTATTTCCCACAACTTCTTATCAGATTTCACTGTAACATAGTTGAAACAAGCCTTAACTGAACCCTTTCGTATATATTATTGTGCGTCTTGTTTATTATCAAACTCATACCCAATATCTATGTTCAATCCATCGCTAAATTCGAATACTGAAGTACAAAACAATGAGTCCTCCATAACTGCCATGGCCAAATCAACCTCACAATCACCCCTATGACCAGACTTGCTTCCACCTTGCATATTCGTTGCACACTCCACTATACCCATCTCATTTCCATCAAGTCCAGTTTCACGGTCCACCAAATCTGTACCAATATCATTTCGATCCACTCCAGTATCACATGGAATATCGTTTACAGAGTCCACTAAATATGTCGTATTTCCATTCACTTCAATTGTTGCTCCTGCTCCAATACATAAATTATTACTCCCACCTTTACTCTTGAAATTTGGACTCTGGATAACATCGCAATTCTTATAAGCTACACATGTTATAGTCTCATATGGTCTAACACAACTCGCGTAATTACAAATTCTCAACTCATTTTCTGACCTCGGCTTTTCTATCTCCACGTGAAGCATGTTTCTACCTCCATTCATTTTGTCCAGGAGATAAATTAAAACTTGTTTATCATTCGATATGTAAATCGGCTCAGTAACTCCTTTTAAAGCCGGCAAATAGCTCAGCTTCATGTCCGTTTTACTTTGGTCCACCTCCATTTCAGAATATAACTCTTCAACAAGACGTTTGTATTTCAATTCAGTTGGAGGACACATGAATATGACTCCCTTCCCATCCTAAACTTTTTCAACCCATTCATATTCGCTATTACCATTCAGCACCCACTTTCCATCAGACTTGAAATAAATAATTGTGATTTTCTCGTTGACTGCGTCATTATGTCTGTACATAATAAGATTCATAAGATACATGTGACTAGTGTGACCAGTGTGAATATTCTTCAATTAAACAGTGTGACCAGTGTGACCAGAGTGTTCAGTGTGACCAAAGTGACCAGTGGGACCAACGTGGTCAGTGTGACCAATGTGACCAGTGACCAGTGTGATCAAAGTGACCAGTGGAACCAACGCGATCAGTGTGACCGATGTGACTAATGTGACCAGTGACCAGGGGGACCAGTGACCAGTGGGACCAGTGACCAACTTGGATTAAAAAAGCGCGCCTGTTGTCCGCCTAAGACACAGAGGCACAGAGGAAATCGCATCAGGTTATAAAAATAAGGCGAATTACAGAAAGCGGCAAAGAAGCGCGCTTTATGACGTACGCAGCGTGAAGCGTGAAACGACGCTTTTTTGATTGAAGCAATTAAAGAGAATTAAAGAATGTTGAATAATATTAAAGTATGTGCTCGTGATCTGTAAAAAGCCCTGAAAAAAAGCTTTGGTCAATTGTCATAATTGATATTGACTAAAATTAATTGTTATACAATATATATATTATTGTAAATATACAAGTACATCTAGTGGGATCCACATTATCTAGTGGGACTCATATTATGTTCTTCTTATGAAGAAGCTGACCTTTCTTCACTATAAAGAAGCTGATATTTCTTCACTATAAAGAAGTTCCTTATATTCATCTATAAATAGGTGAGTGATGTAGTTCATTTGGAACATAAGAAATACGAAGAACTTTCTCTTTCTTCTCTCTATCATACTCTTTCTCTCTCTAGAGCATCTCTCTCTTGTTTTTCATCTTTCGTTTTCAACACGTTATCAGCACGAGACTCTGCCGATATAGAGGTATAAAAGAAAATATCATACAAAAGGTAATGTATGATCCTCTATCTTTATTTATCTTCAGTTTCATTTTATATAGACATTGGGAGGCTCAGCCACTGGTTAATAATATAAAACTAATCGCATACATTTATATTACATTCATATAAACTTCGCGGGTTCAGCCACCAGTCAATGATATGAATGTTTATAAATATTACTATTATTATCATAATAGTTGGCTATGCCACCTGTAAATATTATTATGAATATCTATAAGTATTGCTGCTATTATCATAATGGTTGGCTATGTTGTGACACCCGTAACGTGTGTACAGTATACGAGCTGTGCCACATTGACGATATGACAATAAAATATAAACCGCGGAAGCGAAAATACGAAATCCAAAAACATTTTTAATCAAACCAGAGTAAGCAGCGGAAAATACAAGCGATCAATATCGCAAAACAACACATGTCCGAATAGTCATAATACAACCATACAAAATGCGGAAATACAAGTCCCATAGTCCAAAAATACAAATCCCGTACATGATGCTGCCTCTCTCAGGTCGTCGTCGTCCAATTTGCTAGGCGTAATCCTCATGATCTGAAAAATATAAAACCACGAGGGCTAAACACAACCGCTTATTGAGTAGTCCGGGTTGAACCCGGAAATCCCGTTGTCATCGAGAACGGTACAGTCGACATTTCCATAAAACACATGCAATAAGCAAAACACAACAAACACGTAAATAGCAATCGCAATCACACCCGTATGGAGTCCACCATAGGGCTTAGCCGTATACCCTAGTCAAGTCGGCATGTCTAGGAGCGCGTCTACGCCCGTCACTCACGTGACGTTGGCCATCACATCTCATGCAATTATGCGCATCTCCTGCGCTTGTCACTCTCGTGACTACCGATGTCAAGTCCATGACATAACGGTTATCTCATCGCACCCGTATAGAGTCCACCATAGGGTTCAACTATATACCCTAGTCAAGTCCATGACTATGGGCGCATCCACGCCCGTCAAGTCCATGACATTGGCCGTCGTGTCACACACGACTAATACGCGTCTCAAATGCCCGTCAAGTCCATGACGGTAATGGTTGAGTCCACAACCATCCACAAACACAATCATGCTTAGCTCGTACGCACGAGCAAGCTACACACATGGCACACAACGTGCATATATCCCCATAGTACAATCATACGTATCACGGTATCCGGTCTCTACCGAACTACCGTTTAACGCCATGCAATTCTACCCGTAAACAATCACACAACGATCACTTGTATCCCAATATCGCACACCTCACCACGTCATGTAACGTCTTGGCAAAAAATCGGAACGATTGATCTCAATCGCAAAGCTTGGCCCTTTGATGGGGTTTGGTCTGCCCATGACCCCGTCTGATCGGGCCCGGAGCAACCCCTTTGGTCGTTTCCTTTTTTCCGGTCGAACGAATCAATTCTCTCGTTTTCTTCGAGCCTAGTCTGGCGGACCACGTTCTGGTCAGCCCTGGACCAATGCTCTTCTTCCTGGTCCGCTCCGTCTCTTGGTCAGTCGGTCCGTGAGAGAAAATTATATGACATGGGCATTTGATGCTATAATGCATCTGAAAACTAAAATGATTGTCAAAACAATCGAAAAAAGGCAGGCGACATCTGAAGCTGATAAGAAAAAAGCGATAATATTTATGTGATGTCATCTTGATGATGCATTAAAAGATGAATATCGAATGAAAGAGAATCCACGCAGATTTATGGAAATCACTCAAAGATCGTTTCGATCATCAGAAATATGTGATCCATCCAAGAGCCAAACATGATTGGCTGAATCTGAGATTTCAAGACTTTAAGTCTGTGCGAGAATATAATTCCGCAATGTTTGAGATAATATCTGTTATCGATGTGGTATGAACGATCATTGGTCACAAACCAGTCATACACAGAAACGCCTTGTTGAATTATATCAACAGTCACATAAAGACAAAGGGAGAAATATCCAGATAAATTTTGTATCTGATGTCCCTGATGATATCATCGATAAAGAAGGAGATGGAATACATTTGGATATCGCGATTTCCTTGATCAACCTGAAGATGGAAAAATGACCAACTGAAGAAAATCGATATGAAGTATATTATCATTTCTTTGTTATAAATGTTGCATTTTTTTTCAAGTATATTTTGTTTAAAAAGTTTGTTGTAGGTTTTTCTCTAGTTTTTATTGTACTCTGACGTTTAGTTTCTCTCTTATGTATTATTTCATCTTTATCTTTGTTTTTAGGAATATTTTTATCTTTCACATTGATCAATTTGACTTGAAATATGTCTAAATTCAAGATCAATGATGGGGATATATGTCTAGCCGTTAGTGCTACGACTATGGATGTCAAAACAACCCGAAGTCCGGCCCGAAACCCGCCCGAAAAATTAAGGATTTGGGCCTAATAATATAGGCCCGATAAATAAATGGGCGGGCCGGCCCGAACCGAAAAAAGTTAGGGCCAAATCGAGTTCGGCCCGAAACCCGCCCGGCCCACCTATTTAGCCCGAAAAAATATTATATTATTAGATTTTTATTTTTATTTGAGATTTAATACCACATAACATTATATTAAAAACTTTTATTTGTTTGTTTTATATATAGATATATATTTATATTTCAAAGTAATTTAATTAATATATATTAAACTTATATTATATATATATATATTTTATTAAACAATTTAATTAGATTTTGGTTTAATTTATATATATACATACATACATATATATGTATATTCATGATTATTTTTTATATTTTAATTTTTTAATTATAATTGATAAAGATATGACCAAAATTTGATATTGTTTTTATAAAAATTGTTAAATAATAATAATAATTATTTATTATTAATTTTATTATTTATTAAATACAAAAAAATCTGAAATCCGGCCCGAACCCGCCCGAAGCCCTATAGGGCCGGACTCCGAGTCACCGATCATAGGCCCGAAAAATAAATGGGCGGGTCGGTCCGACCCGAAAAATTTGAAGCCCGAGCTAAGCCTGGCATGAACCCGGTCTGACCCGCCCATTTTACACCCCTAGCTATACGACTCATACTATGAGAAATACTTCTCTTAGTTGAGTATTAATGAATCCAGTGTTAACACAATATCTAGAAGTGCGAGAATGATCATGGGCTCAGGAAGAGCTAGTTTATGATGTCAGGAGGCACAAAGATTATGATCAATAACGCATTATTCGCTTCAAAGTCTCAAAGAAACTTATTGAGTTTCAAAGATATTCGCCAAAATAATTTTCATATCGAGACTATAAGCGAAGAAAATCGTGAATACTTTTGTATCACATCAATGATTGCTTGAAAGAAGCATATGATGGAAAAATTACCATCATTATCCTCTGTATTATATTTCACAAAAAAATATATGATTGAATCATATTCTACAATGAATCCACGGTTTAGAGATGTGTTCCAGATTTGGCATGATCGATTGGGTCACCCTGGTTCAATAATGATGTGGAGAATTGTTGAAAGTTCTAATGAGCATCCGTTGAAAAATGAAAAGATTTTTCAATCTCACGAACTCACATATACTGCATGTTCTCAAGGAAAATTGATAATACGACCATCATCCGTTAAGATCGGAAATGAATTGTCATCATTTTTAGAACGAATACATGAGGATATTTGTGGACCAATACATCCACCGAGTGGACATTTCGATACTTTATGGTATTGATAGATGCATCAAATAGATGGTCACATGTTTGTCTATTATCAACCCACAATGTTGCATTCGTGAGGTTTCTTGCTCAAATTACCAAACTACGAGATCAGTCCCCTGATTATACCATTAAGAAAGTGAGGCTTGATAACGCCGGCGAATTCACTTCTCAAGCTTTCAATGGTTATTGTATGTCACTCAGAATTGAGATTGAGCATCATGTTCCCCATGTCCGTACACAAAATGGTATGGTCGAGTCATTAATTAAGCGACTCCAACTTATTGCTCGACCATTGATGATGAAAACAAAACTTCCGATTTTTATTTGGGGACATGCTATTTTACATGATGCACCACTGATTCAAATTCGACCGAGTGCATATCATAAATATTCTCCAGGGCAATTGGCAACTGGAAATGAACCAAATATATCTCATCTTAGAGTATTTGGTTGTGTGGTATATGTACCAATATCTCCACCACAACGTACAAAAATGGGCCCACAACGACGATTGGGTATTTACATTGGATATAATTCATCCTCAATCATTCGATATCTTGAACCACAAACGGGTGATATGTTTACAGCTCGTTTTTCTGATTGTCATTTTCGTGAGGATGAATTCCCGATGTTAGGGGGAGGAATGATACAAGTCTCACAAGATTTGACGTGGAAAACAGAATCATTATTATATCTTGATCCTCCTACAAAACAATGTGATCTTGAAGTACAAAAAATCATACATTTGCAAAGTGTAGCAAATCGATTGCCAGATGGATTCACAGATACAATACGGGTGACAAAATCATATATACCAGGTGAATGTACCCGCTCGGATAGAAATACCAAAGGATCAGGGGGAGAAAAGAATTTCAAATGAGTCTATGGCACAGTTAAAACGTAGAAGACCACCCGGTTTTAAAGATAGAAATCCAAGAAAAAGAAAGAAAATTGAGACTGATCATAGTCCTCAGATTGACCCAAAAGAACCGAATGAGGGAAAAGATACTGAATATCAAAATGATGAAAATGATCTTCAGAATACAGAAGACAATGAGATTTCTATCAACTACATCAATAACGGAAAGATGTTAGTCAGAAATGAGATAGATGATAGTGATGGAATATTCTCTTTCTTTGTACCTAAGGAAATAAAAAATGATAATGAAGATCGAGAACCAATGATGGTATCTGAATATCAAAAGAGACATGATTGGATAAAATGGAAAGAAGTTATGGAAGTAGAATTAGAGTCATTAAATAAAAGAAAAGTATTTGGATCTATTGTCCAAACCCTTGACGGTGTAAAACCAATTGGATGCAGATGGGTTTTTGTGTAAAAGATAAATGAAAATAATGAAATTATGAGATATAAAGCACGTCTTGTCGCACAAGGTTTCTCTCAAAGACCTAGAATAGATTATGAGGAAACGTATTCTCCAGTCATAGATACGATTACGTTCAGATATTTGATAAGTTTGACAACTTCCAAGAATTTGAAAATGTATCTCATGGATGTTGTCACAACATATTTATATGGGTCATTGGAAAATGACATATACATGAAAATTCCTGAAGGATTGAGAATGCAAGGGGCATTAAACTCAAAGTCCAAGGAAACATATGCGATCAAATTAAAACGATCCTTATATGGATTAAAACAATCTGGACGTATGTGGTATAATCGCTTAAGTGAATGTCTGCTGAAAAAAGGATACGTTAATAAGGCATTATATCAAAAATACCTTTACTTTGCTATTTCTACTTCAACACGTACCCTTCTCCAGCTGTGACTATGTGACTCATGTGATCCAAAATATAGTGTGGTCACATGTTGATTTTATTGATTATAACGTTAAATTTATGGTGATCTCACTAATTCATTATGTTCATATCTTGTATATATTACTAATTATTTGATTAAAACATCATAAATTTAACGTTATGAACAATGAGATCAACATGTGAACATACTATATTTTGGGTCACATGATCACATGGTCAGACCTGGAGAAGGGCATGTGTTGAAGTAAGAATAGTAAAGTAAGGGTATTTTTGATAATGCCTCCGTTAATAACCACATTTTCCCATGTATATTCATCCAGAAAACAGATAGCAAATTCGCGATTATAGCGGTCTATGTGGATGATCTAAACATAATTGGGACTACAAAGAAAATTGAAAACGCTCGAAATTATCTCAAAGGAGAATTTGAGATGAAAGATTTGGGACGAACAAAGTTTGGTCTCGGACTACAAATATAACATCTTCCTAGCGGAATACTTGTTCATCAGTCCAACTATACCAAAAACATTCTGAGACGTTTTAACATGGATAAATCAAATCCGTTGAGCATTCCAATGGTTTGTAGATCCCTAAATATTGAAAAAGATCCATTTTGCCCTTGCGAAGATAGCGAGGAGGTACTCGGTCCTGAAGTACCTTATATGAGTGTGATAGGACATTGTTATATCTTGCTAACTGAACTCGACCAGATATAGCGTTTGCTACTAATCTTTTAGCGAGATATAGTTTGTCTCCAACAAGACGACATTGGATAGAGATCAAACATATCTTTTGTTATTTACAAGGAACGATTGATTTGGTATTATTTTATCCTAAGGATTCGAAACTTGAGTTAATCGGTTTTGCAGATACAGGCTATTTATCCGACCCTCATAAAACTCGATCATAGACTGGATATGCTTTCACAATTGGAGGTACTGCAATATCATGGCGTTCTTAGAAACAAACATTGGTTGCAACATCTTCGAATCACGCTGAAGTTATTGCACTTCATGAAGCAAGTAGAGAATGTGTGTGGTTCAGGGTTGTAACCCGCCATATACTAGAAGCGTGTGGATTACCGATTAATATCGATCCAACGATATTATTCGAAGATAATGTTGCATGTGTTGTCCAAACCAAAGAAGGATACATAAAGAATGATCGAACGAAACATATTCCTCCGAAATACTTCTCTTACACTTAAGAGCTCGAAAAGAACAAGGAAGTTTATATTCGATCAAGTGACAACGTAGCTGATTTATTCACAAAGGCACTCCCTACTTCAACATTCCAGAAGAATATTCAGAATATCGGAATGCGTCGTCTTCGAAGTTTATGAAGAAACGTATGCATATTGGTTCAAGGGGGAGATTGTAAGATTGTACTCTTTTTTCCTCGTCATGGTTTTTATCCCATAGGGTTTTTCCATGATAAGGTTTTTAATGAGGCAGTTCATACTAGATGTCTAAGGGAGAGTATTGTGAATATACAAGTAGTATCTAGTGGGACCCATATTATCTAGTGGGACCCATATTATGTTCTTCTTCACTATGAAGAAGCTGACCCTTCTTCACTATGTAGAAGGTGATCTTTCTTCACTATGAAGAAGTTCCTTATATTCATCTATAAATAGGTCAGTGATGTAGTTCATTTGAAACATACGAAATACGAAGAACTTTCTCTCTCTTCTCTCTATCATACTCTTTCTCTCTCTAGAGCATCTCTCTCTTGTTTTTCGTCTTTCGTTTTCAATATATATATATATATATATATATATATATATTATAGTTATTGTTCCACGAGAACATAGAACTATATGTTGTTTCGCTTTAAAAAAGGAAGACAAACACTTTTCTCCATTGCTTGACAAGTCTGTAGCTCTGTATACAGGTGGCTCATTTCTTTCCTCCATTGCTCGACAGGTGTGTACTGTGTAGTGTAGATTTTTTTTTATATGATAAAATATGTTATGTATAATAATTATGTGTCGAGAATAGATTTTTTTTTCAAATTATTTGCCGACGGAGTGTGCGGATTTTTTAAAAATTGTGTAATGCTACGTATATATGTTCAAGTTTGTTTATATAATTATAAATCTTATAATAATTATGTTTTCTTTTTATTTTCTAGTGATTCTAGTAATTCGGGAAACAGTTCGGGAAAAGATACCACAAATATTTCTGACCCAACGCGAAAGTATGGTACTCCAGATCCTAGTAATCGAAATAATCTTTTATGCAATTTCTGTCAAAAAGTTACTAAAGGAGGAGTTTATCGGTTGAAACAACATTTAATTGGAAGATTTAGGAATGTGGTCAAATGTTCTCGTTGTCCCGAGCATGTGAAAATAGAAATATAAGATTTTATGAAGAAAAAAGCATCTTTAAAGATTGAAAGTCAAATGATATCTCGTGAATTTGAATTGGTTGGTGACTTGGATGGAGAAGAAGAGGAAGCTTCTTCAACAAAAAACAAAGAACAAAGGGGCCAATGGATATGTTTGTCAATCTTAAAGCTGATCCGAAGAAAGATGGGAATGAAGTCTATAAAGCAATTGACAAGAAGCTCAAGGAAAAAACTTGTATGTCAATAGCAAGATTTGTTTACGATAATGGAATTCCGTTCAATGTAGCTACCAGCCCAAGTTATGCAGAAATGTGTGAATCTATTAGACAATACGATCCAGGGTTGAAACCACCATCCATGTATGAATTAAGAGTTTCATTTCTTGTTCAAGAAGTAAGTGATACGGAGGTATATTTGAATGAGCACAAGGAGTGGGCATAAAAGGGTTGCTCAATTTTATCGGATGGGTGGCGTGATTCGATTGCTAATAAGGATATCGTGAACTTTCTTGTCAACTTCCAAAAGGTTCGGTTTTTCTTAAATCGATTGATGTCTCAGAAATTTTAAAAGACGCTAATTTATTATATCATTTGCTTGATGACATTGTCGAGAAAGTGGGCGAGGAAAATGTGATCCAAGTGGTGACAGACAATGCTTCTAATTATGTCAAAGCTGGTAAACAATTTTTTATTTTATTTTTAGTGTTTATTTGTCTAAATATTTTTAATAATACTTTTTGTTAACTTGTAGGAAAATTGCTTGAAGCAAAAAAATCACATATTTTTTGGACTCCGTGTGTAGCACATTGCATCGATCTCATGTTGGAAGATATCGGAAAAATTCCAAAGATAAAAAATGCACTAAAGAAGTGCATGCACATGAATGGCTATATATGTAATCATGTTGCTCTTGTAAACATGATGAGACGATTTACAGGTCAAAAAAATTTGCATAGGCCCGCAATCACCAAGTTTGCTACATCGTTCATCACTCTTTTGCAGTACCACAAACAAAAAAATAATTTGAGGAAAATGATTACTTCACAAGAATGGAATGAATCCAAGTGGTTAAAGGAAACGGGAGACACAAGATTGACAACATATCTTTTGCAAGATAGTTTTTGGAGGGATGTGCTTTATACTCTTAAGTTGACAGGATCTCTTGTTAAGGTTCTCAGGATTGTTGACGGAGAGAAAAAACCACCAATGGGATATATTTATGCAGCGATGGATAGGGCTAAAGAGACTATTGCTTCGAGTTTTATATTGAAAGAGGAGCATTACAGTGTAGCATTTGAGTATATTGATAGAAGATGTGAATGCCAACTTCATCGACCTTTGCATGCAACCGGTTATTTTCTAAACCCAAGTCTCCATTATGATAACCCAGACGCAAATTGTGAAGAAGTTATGAAGGGTGTCTATGAGTGTATTTCCAGATTGTCGGATTCTATCGATACAGAAAATCTAATAATAAAAGAAATAGCATAATGTAGATCTGCAAATGGTCTATTTGGTTTACCGGCAGCCATTAGACTAAGGAATACACAATCTCAGGTATCAAATTTTAAAATTTAAAATATATATTATATTAATTATGGTGTATTAAGAATTACTAACGCTTTTTTTCTTTACATTTTTATAGCGGACTGATGGATTTCTTTTGGATCTTCTACTCCTCATCTCCAAAAGTTTGCTATAAAGATCTTTAGTCTCACATGCAGTACCACTAGTTGTGAAAGAAATTGGAGTGTTTTTTAACAAGTAAGTAATATCTACCATTCTTTTTATTTATATTAAATAAAATTATGCATTTTTTATATGTTTTAAATTTGATTTTCAGATTCACACAAAGAAGAGGAATAAGTTAGCACAAAGTCGATTAAATGACTTGGTTTATATCAAATATAATCGAGATTTGAAATGGCGACACAACATGAATGACACCAAAGATCCTATTATGTTGGAAGATATTGATGAAAGTAATGAATGGCTAATTGGTAGAATGGAAGGTAGCTCAGATGAAGTCAATGATTTTGTGTTTAGTGGTGATTATGGTCTCACGTGGGGCCAAGTTGGTAGAGCTGCTGGAGCCCATGATCCTTGTTATCATACTAGAGGATCAACAAGTGCAAAAAATAGTACTACTTCTTCCTCGTCAATTCATAAAGGAAAGGGTATTGCTTATTCCGATGAACATGAAGAAGATCTCGGTGAAGACAACGATTATGAAGATGATGGAGAATATGAAAATGTCGATCTTTGTTTATTTTACTTGGACTTATTTTAGATAATTTGGTAATTGAATTTTATATTTACAGTATATTTAAATTTTATATTTACAGTATATTTAAATTTTATTTTTACTAATTTTTTATTTACGCGCCTCGCATACGTGAGGCGCGCGCCTTCGTCTTGCGCCTCACGCCTCGATTTTTTAGACTTTTTGCGTCTTGAGCTACCTCACGCTTTTTTAAACCAAGGTGACCAGTGAGACCAGTGACCAGTGTGAGCAAAGTGACCAGTGGGATCGGTGACCAGTGTGACCAGTGTGAAATGTCTATACAACACCGATTTTAGTAATATATATAAGAAAAATGAGGTCAGATCTATACACATGTGAGGTCGAATTAAACCGAAAATAAATGTTGGGTTGTGCGATGAGAACTTGCCTTTTTTCCAGATCTATACAGATCTGACTTAACTCCTGTGATTTGATGCAATTTTGACGGTAGTTTCTCTGAGATTTCGCCGGTAGATTTGACGGTGAATTCTGGTTTTTTTCGGCGGAAATTTATGGGGAGAGAAACGAGAAAAGAGAGAAACGCGAGGCAAATCGAGGGATTTCGCCGGTAGATTCGCTGCGATTTCGCCGGTAAATTTTGGTTTTTTCTGGCAAGAATTTATCGAGAGAGAAGTTGGGAAACTGCATGAGGAGAGAGAAACGAGAGGAGAGAAAAACGCAAATCGATGGATTAAAAAATGTGTTATCTAAAGATTTTTTTTTTTCGCCAGGTGAGAGTTATGCCATGAAGTATTTGTAGCAAAGTAAAGATATTTTTGATAATGCTCCGGCTAAGCCCTTAGCCGGAATTCAAGTCGATCCGAAAGCCCAATTTATTTTGTTTTAAAAAAATAAATGACTTTTTTTATATATTAAATGGGACAGCCCAACTCGATTCGAATATAGGTCCAAAAAATTCGGATCGGCCCGAATCCGAATCCAAAATTTTCGTGCCGAGTGCAGATTCGGCCCGGGTGGACCGACCCAATTGATACCCTAGCTTCAGGACCTGCAACTGAGACACACAGAGCCAAGAAGAAGGCCGAGAGCACACACCAATGTTGTGACACCCGAAACCCGTATCCCGCAATACGAGTTGCGCCACATGGACAAGTAAAATAAAAATCGCATTTCCAAAAAAATTTGCGGGAATTTAAAACTTTTGTTTTCAGAGTTAAGCGGAAGAAAACATTCATACATACATACACGGTACATTATTCCAGTTATAATTATACATTAACAGTGGTAGAATCACATTATTACAAACCATAAAAGTCTACCACCGCTATGATTTTCCAAATACGTAAATGTACCGTAGAAAAATAATTATACATGATCGCACAGCAGGTCACCCAAGTCTCTGACGTCCGCCGCTCCTCAGCTACTGCTGCTCACGACCTGAAACGTTGCGTAACAACGTCCTAAGCTAATTGCTTAGAGAGTGAACTCGGGCGTAACCCGGAGTTCCATTCTCATGGTGCCAGGGAAAGCACAAACATATATATATATGTGTGTATATACTATATTCTAATAAACAGGAATTAAAAAACATGAATCACTGTAAGCACGCAACAATCACAATCAAGTCCGTACGACAAGTCGGCCGTACGACAAGTCATAGGACAGAGTCCGTCAAATCGTCTCTACGCGCACCATGCGTAGGTATGTACTCCCCATGTGCGTAGTACAACCACCTCTCTCCTCGGAATCCATCTACTCCGCACACACTCGGAATCCGGTATAAGTATTTTTTATTTTCTCCGCCCGAACACATCACCCCACCCTAGCATCGATGTCACCTCTCGATACTAGGCGTGTCACCCAACTCCGGCATTGATGTCACCTCTCAATACCAGAGTTCACCTGACGTCGGCTACAACCGACGCCGTCGACTATAACGAGAGAGTCAATCGCTGCAACTTTCCCTTGCCGACCATCCGCCGCGGAAATACTTGTCAGGTTCGGGCCCGAACCTGACAGAGTAAGTCCGTACCACCTCCTCGGGAGACCACAATCCGCCCGAATCTCAGGTATGTGTGATGCCCTCATCCTCGGGATACTCATATCCCGGGGTCCGCTCCGTCGCTAACAGATACGTTGGCGCGGTTCTAAAAAAACCGTGTGTTCCTCGTCACGCAATAGTACCGACTACAATCGGCTATCCACGCAAGTCATCGGGGTGCCCATAACCGTCCTATCATTCGGACGTTGGCGCGATTACATTATCGCCGCATTCACAATCATATCCCATACGGGTGACATCCGACCCGGATCAGATGGCCCGTAGATGGGACGCAATCTCGCAAACATTGTGTCATCATTCACAAACGTCTGTTTCTACAATCACGCGCTAAACGTTAATCCGAACCCTTCCGAATTAACGCTAGTGTCATGCCAGCTACCCCGATCACATGCATTTATATAGTTTATTTACTATACATACAATTCCGCTTGCGTAGTCTTTTATATTTCTTTATATATTTTCTTTCAGTCTTTTCATTCATACTACTGTATTGTACCTCCGGTACGACTTACCTGGTCCCGGTCCGCCCGGAAAAACCAGTTCAGTTCGTTCCGTGATTTTTACCCTTACCTTGCTTTTATTTTGGGTCCAGACTACGTGGGGTCTGGTCTGACCCATATTTTCGGTATATTTTACATTTTATCTTTTCTACCAAATTCGCACAAACACACGTGATTTGCTACGGGTAATTCACCAAAAATTCTTATTTCACTCAAAGCATGAATCATACGTCATTTAATCATGGGACACTCCAAACCCAAACCCCATGTCAATAGACTTCCGAATTAAACTCGAATTCACTCACCTCGGGTTATGCTTGCGGGTTACGGGTAGTGGGTAGCAGATTGTGTGATGGATAGAGAACTTCCTAGAGCTCCTCTGGGTCTGTAGAAGTCAAATTGAGTATTAAAATTCTTGGCTTCGGGCGATCATCCTAAACTCTTTTAGTTTTTCACTTTAACTTTAATTTTATTCAAATTAGGTTTTGGTCTATTAGATATTTATTTATTTATTTATTTTTAACGTTATTCCGTAAGTTTCGGTATTGACCGAGAACATATACCAAAGAGTTCTATCTTTCGAGCTTCATAACTTTTTCTATACAGGTCTAAATTATACGTTCTATATCTCATTAAAAAGATCTCTTCGATATCTACGTATAGACACCAAGATCACTCAATTCCGACATCGGGATAGGAAGTTATGAGTAAAATACTCTGACTGTATAATTCACGGACGATAGCGCTATCGCGCATGCACGATAGCACGATCGCGCATGCACGATAGCACGATCGCGCAGGCACGATAGCGCGATCGCGCATGCACGATAGCGCGATCGCGCATGCAAAAATTGTCCAAAATTGACAGCAAACACGATCGAACAATTGGAGACCCACGATCGTTCGATCGTGGGTTAAATTTTAATACAGTTGGGCCTAAGGCCCAAATAACACATTATAATTAATGCGATCGATCGATCGATCGTGCTAATGCGATCGATCGATCGTCAATCATCTTCTCCGATTACATTTTTGGTTTGCGCTATCGATCGATCGTCGATTACCGATTGGTCGATCGTCGCATCTGTTCAGAAATTTCTCGATTTCTTGTTGTTTTTGCCAGATTTTTATATCAATTTATTTCCAGACTAAGACCCATCGTTCCTATACCAGAAATTTACGAAAAATACCGATTTTTACCATTAAACGGTGAAAACAGAAATTTCAAACAAAACCCGAGCCACTCACTTTCAGACCGTTTCGGTCGACGTTTTCGGCGTTGGTGACACTGTGGTTGTGGGAGGAGTCTACTGATACAGTTCGGAGGCCACAAGGATTCCGTTTGAGGCTTGACGCGCCTCTCTTTCTCTCTCGGTATCTTGCGAAAGAGAGGAACGGAGGTTCGTTTTATTGGCAGAAAGCCATGTGGGACTGGGGACAGGAGTGTGGAGTTGGTAGCGGCGGCGTGGAATTTTTCGTCAAATGGCCGTCGTTGTCACTTTGTATTCCGACCGACGATCGGTCGATCGTGTTTGGTCGATCGATCGATCGTCATCGTTTTTTTTTTTAATATTTTTTTTTTCAAATTTACGGGTTGTTACACCATCATAAATAAAAATGCAAATAAACTTCAATTAAACAACACTTGGGGTTGAGATTATCATTAACACTCGGATGTTGAAGACAAATGTCTCAAAATTGGGGAAAAATACATAAGCTGGAAACTGATCTTAAAGCCTCTTTAGATCCTATCGATATCTTCGTCCTCAAACTCGACGTAATCATCATCAGCGGCATTGTCATCTTCATCCAGATCTCCCACGATTCCTTCGTTGAGACGGGTATTATCCGGAAGCTCGCCGTATGCCTTCAGGAGCCTAGCTTCATCAGACATGTACTTGAGGATGACGTCAGCTTTGTCGTCCTGGAAATCCCTCAGCCCGACCAGTATGATGTCACCAGCCGCTATCCACACCTTCTTGTGCATCTTTCCTCGGATATGGCATAGCCGTTTCACTCCGTCTATGCACATCGCTTCACATCTACCGTTACCGAGCATACGAAGAACTTGGGCGTATTCCTGCCCGTCTTCCTTGAACACCAGCTCACGCTTTTCGTCATCAGCTTCGTTCTTTCCTCTCTTCCTGTTCTTTCCTCCCTTTCCCTTGTTCTTCGGCATTGTTTCTGCGTTTTTTCCAAGACAAAACCAGCTTACAAACCAGATTACTAGAAGAACAGATGTGTTACTGTAGGAGATGAATGTCAGTTTTCATTTTTCATATAATGCTCTGCCAGAACAATTGAGAAAGAATCCCCAAGTGCTTTAGAAGATCATCTTACATTGCCGTGAATGTGGTTTTCTTTAGAAAACTCGGCCTTTACACACTTTCTGCAACAATTGCCTCACCTGTCGATTTATTCTTATGACATTTCAAACTTCCATTTGATCCCCACATCTATGTTTTGTTATTTAATCACAAAAGTCCATTTCCAATTTGACTCAAGCACATATACAAGAAGATTGCAAGAATCATTACCGTATAATACAAGAAGCAACACCTAACCAAGCAAAATCTATTCTACTCTAAACCCTAAAACCAAAGACCAGTACTATCTCAAGCCCAAATAAGAGCGCAGACCATGGCAACAAAGATCAGCCCTGATGAAAGAAACGAGGAAAAAAAGCAGATAAAGGAAGTGAAAGCAAATATCAAAGAAAGATCTTTCAACCGTAAATTTTGCTTTTGAATCTGTTTAGATCATACGTACACAGAAAATTTCCGTGACAAAAGCAAGAACTGAAAGCAAAAATCAAAGGTTAAGGCTTGACATAACATACTGTTTGGTTATGAATCAGCTAGAGCATTTCACAATTAAATCTCACATTCTTGCCCTAGAAAACTGCTTCTAAATCAAATCCCAATTCAATACATAACCTTTAGCGAAATTGACTCATCCAAGAATCGAAACCCTAGAATCGATATCCGCATGCACGTATTCCTCACAAGTCATAACAATAATTTTGATGTACAAAACGAGATACTCATGCTCACATCTAGGGATTCAGCAAAAGAGATTCTGAGTATCCCCATTCACAAAATTTCGAAAAAAATCCAAGACTGCTATGTCATCATAAGACAGAATAATATTCACCTTAATTCAAGAAAAAAAACAATTCCCCACCGCAAATCAAACCTCCGGAAAAGAAGATAAATTATCGATCAAGCACCCACCTCCCCCCACCCTAATTCGATTGCTACGAACCCTAAGAACCCAACAGAGAGCGAATCTTACCGTTAAGGAGCGATCAAGGCCGTGTTCTACGATTCAGGAAAAATCACTACAAGCTTGGAAGCGATAGATTCGCAAATCTCTCTCCCTCACGGAAATCGTATGAATGTTCCGTGTAGCTGCGGCTGCTGAATTTTCCCCACAGCTCGCAAAAAATATCCTTAAATACTAAAGGTTTCCAAAACTACCCTTGAGCTTTAGTTTAATTACCGTAACGCCACCCGTCCGTCCGTACCCGTACGTGTTTTCAACATTGGTTACTACTCGAATCCAAAATTTGGTTCTCGCTGCCATCTGAGGTTTTAACACATATACACACACACACACACATATATGTATGTATCCGGTTTTCTGTTAATCTTATTATACCGGCCTCTTTCCGAAGAAATTTTATGTACAGTAAAAAGCCGATTTAACGTTGTTACAAAGAATGCTTTCTTGTAAAATGAGTGCATGCATTGCATTGAGAGTTTCATAAGCGCAAAACAAATTACAAAGTGGTATTCTCGTTATGGAGAACCGTTTTAATAGGTCACGAGGAAGATGGAAAAACGAAATACCCTGCATAATCGGAAACGTTAGCGTTGGACCGTGGGATTTCCCTACTTATTGTTCCACGAGAACATAGAACTATATGTTGTTTCGCTTTAAAAAAGGAAGACAAACAACGGAATATCCGATATTTGGTTTTGGATCCGGAAGAATTTGGATTGCAGACGAGTAATAAAGGGTATCTGAATAGGACCAAAATCAGGATTTTTATCCTAGTTTGTTTATCTCAATTTAGTTTTGCATCCGACCTATCTACCGATATACGATAATTTGGATTATCTGAAAGTCACGATATTCATTGACGCTGGATTTAGGATCGAATTTCATCCTAAAATCCGAATCATGTGGATGATATATTTGTAGAGGGAAAGCAGATAACAACCTAATTCCATCATCAGTCCCGTCAAATCATTGCAAGCACAATCATTTTGCTCGACGCATAAGGAACGATATAACCAATAATTATTTTCCCTTTCCATATTTCCACAAGATTATAATAATATATTAAAATTTAAAAAAAAAACAAACAAACCTTTTCATTTCACACAAAAGACTTAGTCGGCACGTATGAGATGGATTGGTATCGACAGTCCAAATATATATATTAAAATTATAGCTAGCCCCATCTGCAATAATAATAATAATAATATAATAAATAAGCATGGTCGCCTGCAAATCCCACCATACCACCTCCCCACTTGCCCTCCTCCATTCTATCAACAATCATCATCAACATCATCATCATCATCATCTTCTTCTTCTTCTTCTTCTTCTTCTTCTTCTTCTTCTTCAATTGCAATGTGATTAGTATTCCAATCATACTCACTATCTTTGTCCTAAACCCTAAAAAATTCTCAAATCAACCGATGATTCTACAGCTAGTTTCATTGCGTTGTTCGAATCTATGTATCATCGTTCGTATCAAGAACATCAGCCAAGGATCACAACCTCACACTCGGGAATAAGATTATCCCTGGATCCAAACACATAACCCTCGATCCCTGCATTTGCTTGCTCTTACCAAAATCTCCATCACCTGTTCGCAAGATCTAAGAAACAAAGATGATAGAGTACTGACTCCCGCACTCACCATCAAACCAGTCGACCATTGCCCCATGCTTATCAACCAAACACGACAGGAACTGTATGTGTGTGCGCGCGCGTATATTGTCAACAATAAACACAGCTTTCTACAGATAGATTCATCAAACAATAAGGGTTACGTCCTGTCCTAATCGATGGGAACGTGGACAGAATCTGATCCATCTTAAGATCTTGCAAGTTGCAGATGAAATCTTTAGCTGAGAGCATAAGATGGTCGAAGAACAAAACCCAGATCGTTCAAGCATCATAAACAGAATACCAATTCCACTTGTAAGAATCTATCATATGCATAGATTTAATCGTAATGTTCTCCACTCTCGATCCATACAAGATCGAAGATGATATAACTTCTTTTCGATTTTATCGATTTTTTTTTCCTGATTTAAAAACAAAGGAAGACTTTTAAGAACGATAAACCCAATAATCAGAGACACAAAGCGGTCACCTTCAGATCTTCGCCGGAATCGTGATCCTCCATCGGAGGCGGCAGGTTGAGATCGAAAGGCAGGACCTTACGGAACGACGAGGTGAGGACGCAGTCGTCGTCGTCGTCGACCACTGAAGAAGAAGAATCGCAGTCGCTACGGCAATCATCCGGTGGGCGAGGCTGCACCGGTTTCTTGCGGTGTACCACCACCTCCGATCCAGGTCTCGAAACCCTAGGACCACTGAACGACTCCACCGTGCTGCTCATGCTACTCGACGCTGGACGGTTCACCGGAGACGAACCGAATCCGGTACCCCGATTCTCCTCCGATCCTCCTCCTCCTCCTTCGCCGCCGTCAGCCATGTATGGTTGATGGTGATAATTAACGTTCGGGGAATCTGGCAAGGGGAAATTGGTCTTCGCCTTCGGTCCCCGGAGATTACGCGCCGCCGTATCGTACGCACGCGCCGCATCCTCTGCGGAATCGAATGTTCCGAGCCACACGCGCGCCTTCTTCAACGGATCCCTGATCTCGGCGGCGAATCGGCCCCATGGTCTCTTCCGTACACCTCTGAAACGAATTTCCGGCAAGCCGTTGGCCGCTGCTGTCAGATCTACCGGCTTTGCTGGCGCCCCC
>NW_010965625.1:2240146-2247180 GCF_000463585.1 Tarenaya hassleriana
GCGGCCGCGGTGGCCGCGGATCTGCCGCGAGGCATGACGGAGAACGGTTGTTGGTGGATCGGTCAAGACGATGAAAAAAAAAAGCCAAGATTCACGCGCTACGCCTCCAAACAGCCTTTCCCCTCCTCCTCACCGGAGATTCTGCTACCGCTGGCGATCTTCCATGGCACCGACGGTTCCACGATCGGATCGGGTTAGCTTCCGATGCTCCCAAAAACTTTTTTTTTTCCTCTTCGCACTGTTTCTCTCCGGAAAAAATCAAAACCCGGTGCCCTTCTTGGTCACGATTTTCTAGTATTTCATTTCATTACGCTGCTAAAGCCTAAAAGATACAATTATGAATTATCCACCCATATGAAATGACGTAACTGCCCCTGCTTCCTTTAGGGCCATGGTTTTTTTTTAAAAAAATTTAGTTATTTTTTAATAGACCGGTTGGCGAAGAATTTAATATATTAAGCAAAGAATACCTATTTATATATATATACACACTTTTTTGGTATTCGAAAAATTGGAATATGGACTATGCTTTGACGGTCACACTCTTGTATGTTTGGTGTATTGTACGTTATCGCATTATATATAGACACCATCATTTTCTCGTAAAATCAATTATATGTACGTCAATTTTAATTACATGAAAATAGATTAAATTAATGTTATTAGCATATAGAAAATTTTTAAAAAATAAGATATATAATTATCTTAATCGTATTTAAACTAAATTAACCAATTTTCAATTTTCAATCTAAGATAACAAAATATAAATCTATTTAATGAAAAAATGAATACAAACGAAATTTAAATCGAATTGAAAACGGAATTGATTTTCTAAACAAAAAAAATGAACTCAAAAATAACCCAATAGACACTCAAAACATCATCATACTCCTAATTGAAATAGCAAATTTGGGGAAATTAGGGTACTACCACTTTAATTGGTGTATAAAAATAAGGTTTACATGGTTAAAATATTTTTTTATATATGGTTAAAATATTTGTGTGATTAAAGATAGTAAACAAATACATGGTTAATATATATATATATATATATCCTGCAAACTTATCCGTTTTGAACATCATATCAGCCGTAACTTTGCTTCAAGCGACGCCAAAGCAACAGACAAAAGCCATTCACAGAACAATCATCAATGGCAACCGGTGAAATCTGACTTCAGACAGACCGGCCGGTTGGTTCCTTGGCCTCTAAGTCACTGTTTCCACCGCTTGGTTTCATGTCCTTTGTTCTGCCCATTCGTTCGAGACTCGACCAATGGATCCGGCAAGAGGGTCAAGCCGTGAGCAAAAGGGTACTGTACTTGGACGCTGTTAGGACCAAAAGTGGATAGGAAAATCAAGAAAGCATATGATAATTACCGTCTGCGACAGAAATCAGAGCAGGAACTTACGGGCCGGGAGGGGAGCGTAAGCTTTGTTTATCGCACTTGCAACGCTATTTTTGAGCGGCTTGTTCTTTTGGATGATGAATACTCTTGCACCTCTGCCTCCATATATATATAGTTGCTACTTGCTAGCCACACTCGGGTCGCTAGGATTTTTCTTTAGTAGATTATGAACTGACTTGCCCAACTTCTGATCCTGAAAATGGAGGAAGTTTAGGGTTTAGATCCTCCGATCAGTTCCAAATGTAACAAAATATGATTCAAATATTTGTTTGAGCCATTAACAGATGCCAAGATGCGATCGAGATATGCCACCCTTTCGCGTCGCAAGTCCAAGAACACCGAACAAGACGGGGAAAAAGTGTCGTTTCTTCTGTCGTTTAGGTGATGATATTCACCGGTCGGTGTCCATATTTGCAAGACCATAAAACCATAATATAATGCATATATGAGAATCTTCTACAATGAATCCAAGAATCCTTCTGATTCTACAATGGATCTAGGCATCGCAGTTAATCACCGATCCAGAATCAGAATCTTCTGAACCATTCATTCATATGATGGCAGAGCAAAGACACTTCAGTAAATAACAAATTCACAATCGAAATCTTCTACCCCTTCATCTTATTTATTACCAAAGTATAAACGCCGAAAGTATGTTTCTGAGCCTGATTTAAGAAACCAAATGGCATCTAAGACAAACCCTAAAATCTCGGAATCGAAACACGTACCAGAGTTCTCAGATCATTTTCGGACAAGCCCAGGAAAAAAAAAAGATTTAAAAAAATCCGTGTACCTTCAACGTTTTCATTGGATCGATCCCAACTCTGCATTAGAATGAATTAAAATATAAATTAAATGGGGTAACGAATAAGCAAATCGGAAAACAGAGATCAGATTTGTCTGCCCGAAATAGAAAAAAAATTATGGAAATAGAAAAATCGGATAAAACTGTTGAAGTCTTTTTTTCATATATCATCACCATATCATGCTATAAAATTTATGGAAAATGTGTTTCATCGAGAAAAAAAAATATTAAGAGGATTAATAACGATTTTTTTACAATATAAATTCAATTGAAAATAGAAAATAAATATATGTAAAGTAATTAAAAATGGTTTGTATGTGATACGGAAGAAAATAAAAACTCATGACTCACCATTTTTAGTTTTGGACCGCACAAAGTACCAAACATGATTAGAGTCAAAGCAGTCAAACCACAAACACATGCAACGTGAAACGAATTAAAAACACATGCAACAAAATGAAACAAAAAAATATAATTAATAAATAGGCGTATATATATATATATGTATTTCTGTAAATTGTAATGTTAACTAATAATATAGCTTTATGATAAAAGAAATTGCTCAACAACCCACCCGCTACGTACCAAACCAATAAAACGCTTTGAGAAAATATAAATCGGTGAATTATGCACCTCACCATATGTACCATTTTCCGTACGATATAAAAACGAAATGGCCCACAATAAATATATATATATATATATATAATATTACGGTGATATCAGTTAATATAAAGCCAAACAATTATTTTGTAATTTTTGTCATGACACAAAAATATGCATATTTCTAAAATTAAAAACAAGCGAAAAAAATGTATGTCTTCATCTTCTCACGACGTTTTAGAGTTTTTAGAGGGGCAATTATCAAAAATGCCCTTATTTTGCTACATTAACTTCATGGCATACCCCTCACTTGGCGGAAAAAAAAAAAACATCTTCAGACAATACCTTTATAAAATTGCTCTCTCCATAATACCCTCGACACCTTTTTTTTAATCTCTCGATTTGCGTTTCTCTCTCTTCTTGTTTCTCTCTCCTCACGCAGTTTCCCACCTTCTCTCGCGATAAATTCCTGCCGAAAAAAAACCAGAAATTACCGGCGAAATCACAGCTAATCTACCGGCAAAATCCTTCGATTTGCCTCGCGTTTCTCTCTCTTCTCGTTTCTCTCCCCATAAATTCTCGCCGAAAAAAACCAGAATCTACCGGCGAAATCCCGATTCTACCGTCAAAATCGCCTCAAATCACAGCAGTTCAGTGAGATCTGTATAGATCTAGGAAAAAGGCAAGTTATCATCGCACAACCCAGTATTTATTTTCGGTTTAACTCGACATGTTAGTATAGATATGACCTCATTTTTCTTATATATATCACTAAAACCGGTATTGAATGGTCACGTTGGTCTCACTGGTCACGTTAGTCACGTTGGTCACGTTGGTCACACTGGTCACGTTGGTCACTCTGGTCACACTGGTCACGTTGGTCACACTGGTCATGTTGGTCACTCTGGTCACACTGGTCACTTTGGTCACTCTGGTCACTTTGGTCACTCTGGTCACACTGGTCACTTTGGTCACTGTGGTCACTTTGGTCACTCTGGTCACTCTGGTCACTTTGGTCACTCTGGTCACTCTGGTCACACTGGTCACTTTGGTCACTCTGGTCACATGTATCTTACGAATCTTATTTATTCTATACAGGCATAATGGATGCAGTCGACGAGAAAATCACAATTATTTATTTCAAGTCTGATGGAAAGTGGGTATTGAATGGTAATAGGGAATACGAATGGGTTGGAAAAGTTAAGGATGGGAAGGGAGTTATATTCATGCGTCCTCCAACTGAATTGAAATACAAACGTCTTGTTGAAGAGTTATATTCTGAAATGGATGCTGACCAAAGTAAAACAGACATGAAGCTGAGCTATTTGCCAGCTTTAAAAGGAGGTACTGAGTCGATTTACATATCGAATGATAAACAAGTTTTAATTTATCTTCTGGACAAAATGAATGGAGGCAGAAACATGCTTCACGTGGAGATAGAAAAGGCGAGGTCAGAAAATGAGTTTAGAATTCCTGATTTAGCGAGTTGTGTTGGACCATATGGATGTATAATATGTGTAGGTTATAAGGATTGCGATGTTATACAGAGTCCAAATTTCAAGAGTAAAGTTGGGAGTAATAGTTTGTGTATTGGAGCAGCAGCAGCAGTTGAAGTGAATGGAAATGCGACAGATGTAGTGGACTCTGTAAATGATATTCTCGTCGATACTGTAGTTGATCGAAATGAGATTGGTACAGATTTAGTGGACCGTGAATCTGGACTTGATGGAAATGAGAAGGTTGTAGTGGAGTGTGCAACGACTATGCAAGCTGAAAGCACGTCTGATATGGCCATGGTAGTTGTGGAGGACTCATTGTTTTGTACTTCAGTATTCGAATTTACGGATGGATTGAACATAGATATTGGGTATGAGTTTAATAATAAGCAAGAAGCGCAAGAATATATACGAAAGGGTTCAGTTAAGGCTTGTTTCAGCTATGTTACAGTGAAGTCTGACAAGAAGTTGTGGGAGATAAGATGCAAGTTTGCTGGATCAGGTTGTAACTGGAAATTACGCATCGCATCGATCCCGAGTTCGAATCGTTTTAGCGTAAGAACACACAATCCAATTCACAGATGCATACCTGTTTCAGAAGAAGCTATGAAAGGTACATCGAATTTAGTTAGAGATTATTTGAAGGAAGAATATGCTGTGATCCTCGAAACTCCTAATGCCCCAGAATTAGTACGACAAATAAAAACCAAGTACGGGGAAACTGTTTCGTATTTGATGGCATTGAGAGGGAAGCACAGTGCTGAAAAAGAGATTTGCGGTAATCATGTCGATCATTACATGAGGCTTCTTGGGTGGATGTACATGCTGAGAGAAAGAAATCCTGGATCCATAGTGCGACTTGAGTTGGACAATGATCAGAAAAGCTTCAAGTACCTATTTGTCGCGTTAAGTGCAACTATAAAAGGATGGAAGTATATGCGTAAAGTTGTTGCTGTTGATGCGACATTTTTGACAAGCGAATACAAGGGAGCATTGGTCGTGGCAACCGTGCAGGATGGAGAACATCACCAATATCCTTTAGCATGGGGTGTGATCGATAGAGAGAAAGACGCTTCATGGAGGTGGTTTATGAATAGATTGAGCGAAGTAATACCGGATGGACCTGATGTGGTTGTGATATCCGATAGGACCAACGTGACCAGTGTGACCAGTGTGACCAACGTGACCAATGTGACTAGTGTGACCAACGTGACCAGTGTGACCAGTGTGACCAACGTGACCAGTGTGACCAGTGTGACCAACGTGACCAGTGTGACTAGTGTGACCAGTGTGTCCAACGTGACCAAATGAATATTTGAAAGGTGTAACAGAAATGAACTTACTCCATCCTTTAGCCAGATCCGATCATGCAAAAGGTCTTTCCAGAACCTTGGTTTCCTCACATAATCAATCTCTGACTTCCAACGCCGTTCTGCACGATTCATCTTCATAAAATTATAGAGCTGTGTCGCTTTCAGAGTGCATGTTTGGACAAAACTCGGTATCCGAAGCACACTACCCATAACCGCGGTGGGTTGCCAAGTGAATATAGGGCGTCGCTTCTTGACAGTTCCCTCAACTTTTTCCTCCTCTTGTTTTGGCGCCTCCTCTTGTTTTGGCGCCTCTTCAAATTGTTCTTCTCGTTTTTCTCCTTCAACTTTCTTTTCGTTTCCCTTTTCTTCCTCCATTTTTGCTTCAACTTTTTTTTGCTCTTCCTGTTTCTCTTCCTTTTCCTCCTCGCTCACCACAGGTGATATATATCTTCTTCTTCCGCCTCCTGTCCTCGGCCCTGTTGCCTTAGTTCCTCCCCTGGTTCCCCGCCCTGTTGCCGCTCTACCTCCCCTGGTTCTCGGCCATGTTGCTGCTCTTCCTCCACCTCTGGGCCTTCTATTACTTATTCTGCCCGCAGTCTTTGTTCGCACCCTCTTCGGTGGTGGATCTGTCATATCAGGCTCGACAAATGGACTTCTGAGAGCTGGCCCTTGGAACAACGTTCTTTTGGAACATGTCATGGGTCCAACGACTTCAGTCAGCGATGGAGTTAGGGCAATAGCAGGCTGGGAAATAGGAATGTTAGCAGGGTCCACGGATGCTTTGTCATCAGGGGCCACTGCAGCAGAGTCCTCAATGACAATATTAGCAGGCTCCTCAGGTTTGTGGGCAGCAACATCCTCGGTGGCTTCGGCCGTAGGGTCCTTGGAGACATGAGCAACAACATCCTCGGTGGCCTCAGGTTTGTGGGCAGCAGCATCCTCAGTGGCTTCGGCAGTAGGGTCCTTGGAGACGTGAGCAGCAGCATCCTTGGTGGCTTCAACAGTAGGGTGCTCGGAAACGTGAACAGAACCGTCCTCGGTGGTTTGGGTAGTAGGGTCCTCGGACACGAGGGTAGGAGCATCCTCGGTCGCTTGGGCAGCAGGGTGCTCGGAGACGTGAACAGATTCGTCCTCGGTGGTTTGGGCAGTAGGGTCCTCGGACATGAGGGTAGGAGCATCCTCGGTCGCTTGGGCAGCAGGATCCTCGGAGACGTGGGCAGTAACATCCTCAATGTCTTGGGTAGCAAAGTCCACTTCCATAGGGTTTTCTTCATGGAACTTTGGACTCGCAGCCCCCCCTTCCACGGTTCTGGGAGGAGTATTAGACACCCCCTCGGAGCCCTCGTCATCACTTTCTTCACTACGCCCAACCTCAACCCGAGCTTTAAAATGGTAAGGAATATCCTTACCG
>NW_010965625.1:2247747-2248913 GCF_000463585.1 Tarenaya hassleriana
GTGACCACCGTGACCAACGTGACCAGTGTGACCAACGTGACCAGTGTGACCAGTGTGACCAACGTGACCACCGTGACCAACGTGACCAGTGTGACCAACGTGACCAACGTGACCAATGTGACCAGTGTGACCAACGTGACCAGTGTGACCAATGTGACCAATGTGACCAACGTGACCAGTGTGACCAGTGTGACCAGTGTGACCAATGTGACTAGTGTGACCAACGTGACCAACGTGACCAGTGTGACCAGTGTGACCAACGTGACCAACGTGACCAACGTGACGTACCTTTGCTTCATTCCCAATCTGTTTCACCACCGTCCCAAAAGTCCATTTGGGATTAGAGATATGCTTCTTGCACATCCTGGGACAACTTGGATCGACGTCTTCAACAGTCGTGCACCAACTGTTTGCGCAAAGACTTTCGATGCATTCGAAAGGAAGCACCATGAGAGGGACAACAAATCCAGTCAAGCGCCATCTCCCCTTCGGTGTAGGACTTTGTAGAATCTTCCGCAACTGTTCTACCAATTTGTCGAATGAGTACCTGCCCCACGGAAATTCTTCGCATAACTCAAGTTCATCGACCATATCAACCAGATCATGGTTGATAGAGTCATCGTTTATGTTCCCGGGGTCGAGTACCCCGGATAGCAACATCAGTGTCGCCAATCTCTTTCTGTCAATCCGATTGTGTTTACTCTTTTGCAACTTTTCCATAACTGCTTTCCTCGTGACCTTCCCAGGTCCGAAGGTCTTTATCCGAAAATCGCTTTTCCTGCGCCCTTCTCAATCTTCCGGATACTGGTTGCACTTCAATCCTGATATAATGGCGTGCTCGGTTATAGAATACCTGATAGGAACGCCATTTAAAACAAACCATAACTGCCCTTTTTCCTCCTCTAACTTCAGCGTTCGGTGTAGGAGTACTGACACAGGCAACATCTTCATGTTTTCGTCACATTTCAAATGGAATATGTGACGAAACTGTGAATCCTCGTTGAAGTACCTCCACTCCTCGGAAGATAATACCTCTTTCAGATTTTTTATCGTCTGACTCAAATAGCATTTGCTTTCAATCTTCGGTGCGAATTGAATATCTGAAAAATCATATATGAACGGAACCTACAAAGAAGAAATCAACCCTCAATCAGTCAGTGTGACCA
>NW_010965625.1:2249101-2264489 GCF_000463585.1 Tarenaya hassleriana
ACGATTAACTTAAAAATCATAAACTCGAACCAAAAAACCCAGATTTCTTGCATCGCATCAAACTCAAACTTACCTTCAGTTCCTGATTTTTTCTTCTGCCACGTCCCGATTTGCGAGCGGGAGTTGAAGTCTTGCTTTCATTTCTGTTCGATTTTGAAGCCATTGTTTTGATTTCTGAGAATCGAGAGAGAAATGATAGGATTTCGCCGGATTTCTTCGAACGAGAGAGAGAGAGAAGCAGTTTCGAAATTTGTCTCGAAAAAGACTAAGTTACAGTGTCGATTGGGGAAGATTAACCGTCTTTCCCTTCCTATTGCGCCACGTATCGTTTTTTATAAGGCCTTTTATGTCTTTTGCTCGTTTTTTTTTTTTTTTTTTGAAATTCTAGGGTTTCGAAGGGTATGGCGCGAAGTCATTGTAGCAAACTAGGGGTATTTCTGCTATTCTTCCTTTTAAAGGTCCAATTTTGCCGTTGTCGCTATCGATATTGCGTTGAACTACTCGCCCATCGTGATGTTGGTTTAGTGCTCTATGATGTACTGATTATGAGCTTTGTTCAGATACATTCGATGTATTGATACCTTTTTATGAGAGTATTTTATTCATTACACGTTCTTGCATGCTAGATCTGTTATGAAAATCCATGTATCATTATGAATGATACTAAACTCCCTAGTCTTGTGTCGTTATGGGAATAACGACATACTAAGACTAGTATGATCTGTGATTGATGATCACAGAGATGATCATAGGTATTGGATACGATCACAATCATAGGTATTCGTTGGAGAATGGAATACTGGATTGACCCGCATGAGATTGTCACATGGACTAGAGTCATGACTAGAATCTCATATGACGGTTCCATGATTGGATCCTAAGACCTGAGATATCTACGGAATCCAACATGAGGAGTTGCGTGCTTTGATTACGTCAAACGTCCTGCGTAATAGGAGGACTATAAAGGCGTGTATCAGGTACGAAACGAATCATGTACTGGATTGTAGATAGTCAAGACGGGATTTGTACCTCTCGTAAAAGAGAGAGATATCGCTGGGCCCCTCGTGGGGGCGAGACTGTAGAAATGTGTGGCCGCACTATAGACGAACGTCGTCTATTTCAGACAGTCGAACTCAGCGAACGAGAAAGCAGTCGAATCAGATAAGGCGGCTTGTCCATGCCTTATGTTCGACATATCATATCGCGATACAAAAGGATCATCAACCGGAATCATCTCTGGCGTTCGTAAAGATCACGAACAAACTCTATTCGAGATAGGTAGTCATAGTGTCTTGCTAGAGACCGCCTATGACTTGTATACCCGAAATAGAGATTTCGGGTTATACTGCTATATCGAATGAGCCTACAGAGTCACACACGCAGGGAAGGACGAATACACGAGAGAAAACGACGGAAAACCGAGTTGGACGGGTCGAGACCCAACGGTCCGGATGCGTGGTCCGTCCGTAGGGTTAAGTCACTATATAAGATAGAGATTAAAACCCTAATGAGAAGGTGAACTCTTTGAGCCGACTTTGGCAGACTTCCAGCAGAACTTTGGTGAGATCCAAGGTTTTGAGAGGTTGATCGAAGTCCGTTTTCTCGAAGCACAAAATCGAATAGAGATTCGAGTCCTAGCAGACAAGTTCCAACCGTTGGAATCCATCCCGAGGTGTGGATACGTGTAGAGGGCGAGGTAATCTTCCTGCCTTTCGTGATCAGAACGATTCATCGATAGAGACAGGCCCCGGATCGATTGAGGTAAGCGTTCTAACGATTCTACGATTCTATAGAAGCATGGTTCTAGGGTTTATCAAATTTTTGTTTTATATCCGCTGCGCAAACCCTAGAATCGATCTCTTAGGAATAGGATTCGCTCTAGAGATCCCAGGAAACCCAACACGTGACAGATAGGACTAGGCGTTTCGGTTCGATTCTTCGGAACCGGACCAAACCAAACCGAAAAAACAGTATTTTTTCCGATCCGAAACCATTCTTAATTTTCGAACGGTATCATTTTTAGAGAACCGAATTTTCTCAGAACCAAACCGAAGTGAACCGAATTTTAAAAATCCCGAAAAACTGAATATTTTTAAAGGAAATCTATCTTTTTTTAATAAAACCTTGAACCGAACCGAACCGAACCGAACCGAATACAATATAAAAACCGATTGGTACCTATTTTTGTAAAACCGAAAGAAGCGAACCGATCTATTCCCGTCCCGAACCTGAACCGTTTTCTGAAACATCCACCCCTAGTGACAGACAAGTTTGGTTTACATACAACTAAAATGTAAATATTCTTGTGTAAAGGATTTTTTTTATTAAGTTAAAAATTTGAGAAGTATTTTATGAAACACATTTTTTCTATTTATGTATTGATTATATACGTATTCATTAGAGAGAAAAATTGATTGATCTTGATAAAAAGTAATATGGTCTATAATTAAATTTTTATGTATATTTTAATATTATTTAAATTCTGAAATATAATTTCCATTTAGTGTGTTGGCAAAACCTGCACCGTCTCACACTTTATTCAATATTCACATACATGATGCCCCACTCGTCCATCTTTTCAACCAATTTACAATTATTTAATTGTGTTCGGACTAATTGTACAAACGATTCATTACATTGGAAGTTAATTGATATTAATAGCGACCGTTTTAATTTTCAATATTTATTCATCTTTTATTACTGCTCAATGCGTTTTCTTTTCATAAAGATTAATTCTCGATCGTTGGTACCAAGAAATAAGCAACTTGGCTTAATTTACGAAATAGATCGGAAAATATCACTTATACGCGACTTTTATTCCAATATATTTTAATTGATTTTTTGTTTTAAAATTTTAATTTATGATGTAAGATATGAATCATGACCCCTCTTCGATGTTATCACATTGTTATTTAAATTGGTTTCTTATTTCATTTTAAACTTTAAATTTGAATATTTTTCAAAAGTAAACATCGTTGAAAAACATAACCAATGTCAAAGTTGAATATGCATTTAATTAGACTTTACATCAAGAATTTTTTGAACCATCTCAACGGTATCTTCCGGAATTCTTCTTCTTCTTCTTATTATTATTATTATTATTATTATATATATATATATATATATATATATATATGTAGTCATTGATAATATATACCATTAGTACCCAACAGATCGTGGACGAGTGGTCAAATTTGGGGTATGATGTAACTCCACCTTGAGATTGAGTATTCGATTACTGGTTGGTGGGGAGGGAGGTAATTTCTGGATTTATATGATTCATATACGAAGGCTGCTCCCGAATCGGAGGTTTATCTAGTCAGCACGTTCGAAAGGTAGCAACTAGGATCTTCCGTTAACAATATATATATATATATATATATATACCATTGGCATTAATCTACATTGGCTATAGTAGATTATTTATTGAATTTAAGATAATTAATATCGTGTAATAACCAATAATATATAAATAATTTGTGAAGTCAAATATATTCCCCGAAATCAAGAAGATTCCCCGTGAGAAAAAGAACAAAAAAAATGAGAAAACACATAATTTCATTTCTTTCAATTATTTAATAATCTAGATAATTATTTAGCTGTGACTCACGGGTGAGGACGAATTAATTAGACTAACCCGTACGTGTGAAATCATATAAAATAAATGGATTGCGTTCTTTACACACTAGCCCACTTTTTATTAAATAAAAATAAACATTTAGATAATTCGGCATTAATCATATATTTTCCTAATGCAATTTTTACAAGCATTGTCATGATGCTATATACCATAAATTCATATATATATATATATATATATATATATATATATATGTGTGTGTGTGTGTGTGCATAGTACCATATTGATGTTGCCAACCAGGAGGTATGATATTGCAAGTATAAAGTTGTCTGAGTAAAAGCAAATTTAATTTCCGTTCGATCCATAAATTGCGTATAAGTATATACATATGCATATATATATATGTATATATTTATACATATGTATATATATGTGTACATATACATATATATATATATGTATATATATATATACATATATACGTGTATATGTATTTATATATATGTATGTGAATATATATAAATATATTTGTATGTATGTATATGTATATATATTTGTATAGATGTATGTATATATATGTGTATATTTTTTATTTTGTATGTATATAGATATATTTATACATAGAAGTGTATATGTTTATATTTTTTATTTGTATGTAGATATGAATATATATATATATATGTGTTTTTTTATTTTTTTTTATTTTATTTTGTTTTTTGTTTTTTTTAATCTTATATGTCGTGCTGATGTGATAAAAAATTTCCACGTGACCTTCCACGTCAGCCGTTAATGGACATTTAACATCGTTTCGGATTATATAGTAAATTTCAGTAAAATTAGATAATTCGTGTATCGATTTGGGACATTTGATAATTTGGCGTAGATTTTTATCAAATTAAAAATTAGTGTAGAAAAATATCACATTTTACTAATTTTTTGTAGAAAAATATTATTTTTCTTTTATTTTTTCTATAAGTGTAGATATATATATATATATATATATATATATATATATATGCATAATGCATGTGTACATACATATTATTTTACAATTACACATATAGAACACACAAATAAAACCCCAAGCCTACTTGATCCTTTCAATCCATATAAATTTAATTTACCAAAAATAGTGTATAAACTAACCACAGATCATTTACACACGCACACACATGACATAGACAAACAAGTGATCGAGCACGTCACGCCACAGTTCCTTGTTTTTTGGTCAAGGTTTTGCGTTGCCAAATATATATTAACTAAATAAACATCACTTTATTTATTAATTATATACGTAAATATGTGTGTACACACACACACATATCCATATATATATATATATATATATATATATATACACACACACTCTAAAGCAACGAGGGTTTGGAGAAGTTCCTCTCTCTCTATCTCCAAAAAAATATCAGGAAAATAATTCTGGTGGTGATGAAGACGAAGAGCAAGCATATCACAGGACGTATGAATATACGCACTCACGTATATACACGGCTGCACCATCATCGTTCCCGGAAAAGTTTTTGGATCGTCGCGCAATAGAGTTACTAGAGGCATTTTCCGGTGAAGAATTCGCCGGAAAATTCATCAATGGTCGTCGGCGTACATGGGAAAGCCAGGCATTTTTTTTTCTTTTTTTCTCTCCTAATTTCCTATATTTTCTTTTCTTTAATATTGCCTTAAAATATTATTTTTAGTAATTTTTATTTATTAAAAAAATCGTAGTTTCGATGAGAAGTAATGTTATTGTCATTGTTTCCGATTTATGGCAACAAAAAAAAAAAGAAAAAGAAAAAAAAAAAGACGAAATGAATAATATGGATCCATTGCTTTCCCAATATATTTGGTCTTTTGTTCTGTTTTTCTCTGTGTCTAAAAACATAATATTCGAGAGAATCATATAATCAATTTTTTTCTTCATTACGTAATTGGTTGGTCCAACGTTAAATCAATTGGCAAATTATGTGCAAATTCCGGGGAAAATATTAAGAAAATGTATATCGTCGTAGCAGTCACGTCGCTTTCCTTGTTTTCGGCCTTATTTTAATAATAATAATAATAATAATAATAATAATAATAATAATAATAATAATAATAATAAGCTGTATCTCTTTTCAAATATTTGGGTTGCCTTAATTTGGAGGCATTTAATTATTGGACAAGGTGCAGTTTTTATTGTTTTTTAAATTCGATATGTGTATAAACCCAGCATGTGTGTATAAAAGTTTAAAATTTAATATGTAACAAGTTATTCAAATTATTCAATACTGAAATATAATTTTTTTTTGTCTAAGTGTTCAAAATGATGTCATAAGTATTAAATTTAAATGAAACTCGTAGTAAAAAAAAAGAGAGAGAATACTGCATATTCGAAAAATTTATGATTTTTTTTATAGATATGTTAACCTAATTTTAGAATCTTAGAATTTTCTTGAAAATATCAATAAATATTTTTGGTCAATTTTTTTCTAATATCCATAAATAATTTTATGAGTTTTCCTATATAATCAAAGGAAGTACTATATAGTAGTTAATTACAAAGTCGTAGAACATTATTTTCAACCAAAATTTCCCCCGTGTTATATGGATAAGTTGGACCAACGATTTCAAATCGATAGGAATGATAAACATTATTTTGTCATCGTTATTCCCCAAATTAATTTCAATTAATCACTCGCAGTCTTGTTTTAATTTACGAATTTCCGTTTTTGTTTTTTCTTTAGTATGTGAAAACAAGACAGCCACGCACTGCGCCCGAAGGGCTGTTCCTTGTTGACTTTAATTTCCTTTTGCCTTAAATGCTTCTTTTAATTTCTTTATTATATATAATTAATTGCATGCAAAATCAAAATATTAATTTTAAAATTCGAATTTATTATTTAGATTTTTAATATGATCATTAATTACACTTGCGTTACCGTAATCCTAAACTTTGTTATATACGTAAAAGAATGTTGATGGGGCTACTAAGACATATTAGGTAAGAATACTAAACCAACTATTCGGCCGCATGCGAATATATAAAAAAAAATAGATATTCAAACAAAATTTATGTATAAAGTTAGGACATTTGATTAGAAGAAAACAAGATTAACTCAACCCCAACAAATAATTTCATATCCAGATATTTTACTAGAAAAAAATTTTCATACCTAAATTGCTACATGATGACCATATATATATATATATTGATATTCCGGAAATTCACCGGGTCTTTGGTCCGACTACATCTTCCAGAGGACCAGAGAAGTCCATGTGAATATCCCTCTCCACGATTGGGTTTGAATCCAGGATGAGAACATACTTTGCATGTTCTCTCACCGCTAAGTCATCAAATTTGGGTACCATATATGTATATATATATATATATATATATATATATATAATATTAATATGCGAAAATGAGCGACGTTGCGAAAATGATGATGATTTGCACGATTTAGAAATATGAAAATGAAAAGTTTTTTAATGAAATCCTCTTTGAGTTTTATCCTCTTTGATTTAAATCAAAGAGTCGAAGGTTCGAATTCACTTATTCTATTCACCATTTTTATCTGTGAATCTATTAACTATAGATAATTTAGACTGATTTATATCTCTCATGTGATTTATAGATTATTATACTAGGATGGAAATTTATACATTATACATTGGAAAGATAATGACTACGGATTTTCATGTTATAAAAAAAAATTCTACGAATAAAGTGAGTAAAAAAAAAGGAAGGAAGAGTATACCATGGGACGCGAAATCAACAAGGGAGTGGTCCACCTTTGACTTTTCAACGACAAGGGTGCCTTGGGATTGTCCTCGTTAGCTAATGACAATAACATTAAATTAAATTAAATTAAATTAATACCCTCTATTAAATGTGCGTGCATATCTATATATATAAAATTTAAAGACGCATAGCTTTTTTTTTTGATAACCGGGTAATCTCAGGCCCAAAGGGTCCAGACTAATCCCGACCCACACGCACAACCGGCACCACACGTGTGGGATGTGAAGCATCCGAAGGTGGCCGGAGGGGAAATCTCCATACCCTGGGTGTTGAACCCACGACCTCTTGTTCAGAAAGTGGGCTCTCAAACCAACAGAGTTGGGGGAGATCCCCAAGACGCATAGCTTACACTAATCGGAAACTAGTATTTTACTTTGAAAAATATTAGGAACATGTTCTTTTTCTCCCCAATTATGATTATTTTTTGTTTTTGTTTTTTTAATGACATCATTGCACAATTTTTCACATATTGAGATAAAAAAAGAATATAAATAATTTTTTACAGAAAATAAAGAGAGAGAAATCCAAGTAAAAAAAACTATTAATTTTGGGTTCAGGGGAAAAGCCAAAATGGGCCAGAGCCCACAGGAACCACAATTATGAAATAAATTGAGGTTTGGGTATGGGCCCATAACCATTCCTTTCGCAACCCATATGATTGTCATTGTACGGCCCATCATTGTCGCAACTTCTAATAGAAAATCATAAATCCAACTTTAGATCTATAAAAATGTTACACCGGTTTCATTTTTATTTGAGTTTGTTCATATTCTATTCCTCGATTTTGTTACTATTTTATTTTTGTTAACAAGGAAAAGTCTCCTATAAATAAGTAATTATTTGTTATCAGCTTTCATTTTAAAATTTACAGTAAAATAGACAAATTTTTGTACTATTTCTAATTAATATAATAAATTTTACAAAAATTCTAAAAAAATACATAAATTTTATAAAGATTCTAAAAAATTGCATATCAAATAAAAACGAAGGTAAATATCATTTAGTTTTTTCCGGAATATTTGTAAAATTTATGATTTTAAACGGGAATTAGAAAATTTTTTATGTATTGTGAAATTTTAAAATTTGTATATTAACGTGAGAATTGATAACAAATTCATATATTCATATTAAAATGAATCAATCTATTTTTTACTTTGTATATTATTCAATCGCTTAAGTTTTGTTTTGTATATCAGAAAGCATCGAATTAAAATGAAAAGATTGGATGGTAGTTAATAATCAATTGAATTATAATAATGTATTATTCTATTTGTTTCCCTATGATTTTAGATACTGATTTTGGATACCCCAATCATGTCGATCAAATGTTGATCCTAACAGCAGTCATGATGTCGATTTATTTATTTATTTATAAATATATACATACCAACCAAATGCTTCCTCGTATGTAAAAATAAATTGTCTTTACTAATGGAATCCTTAGAAATAAAATACAAGAGGAATATGATAAAAACAAATGTATCAAGCAATTAATTAACTTTTTTCATATATATTATTGCTAAATTCTCATATAATATATTTGATTATTATTTTAAGAATTAGCGTATGTAATTTTGGTTAAAATACTTGCCACAATTTATTTATTTTTTGCTTGTATACCATAAGGTTGGTGAGTCCAAGATTGAGTGAGAAGATAAATCTGTTTGAAAGCTGATTAAGAAATCTCACCTTACTCCTTTGCGGTGGTGGTCCTCTTTGCTTTAAAGTTTCTCCCAAATTTTAAAATATATATATATATATATATATATATATATATATATATGTATATAGAAATTCTTATTTTTTTAATGTTTTTTTGGTCCCTTGTAAAACGGTTCTAATTCATTATTTATGAAAATTATTCTAGAAATAAAAAACTGTGTAATGAAGTTGATGTTGATAATGTTTTTTAATTGTCAAATCACATCTTCACCTACTCAATCTCTTGCCAACAAGTTTTTGGAAATAAAAAAGTTATTTTTGAATGGACTAATATTTATACATAAACATTTATCCAATAAAATAATACATAATCATATTCAAATTAATTTTAATACCAATCAAATTAGAATAGAAATAATTGAAATATGGAACAAAATTTTTTTTTTAAAGAAAAAGAGTAATTTGGAACATGTAGTCAATTGCAAGGGAATTCTAACTAAACGAAAAGTCAATAAAAAAAATATGTGTATAGTTTTTTACAAAAGTAAAAAATAAAAGGTCGAATAGAATCCGAAACCGCAATGCCAATCTCTATTAATATATTTAGTTATTCCCAATTTCTAGTTTGATGATTTCGTATTTAAACTTTGTAATTAATTTACTAAGATTTCAAAGTTATTATTCTTGGGCTCACTGACAAATATTTAGGTTGTGAATATTAATTTCTGTATAGTTTTTACAAAAAACAAATACAGAAGTTTTTTCATTAAATGTATTCAAATCAAACTATCTGTACATTCGCAAAAATAATTTAAATACCTTTAATGGGCTAATCTCTTAGGGTTGCTACTTGCTACTAGTATACCAAATCTGATCTAGTATATATATGTATGCATATAATATTTTAGGAATCATTTATACTTAGAGACAAGAATCATGTTGTATCTGTCTACGGTAGAACTCGTGTTTTCTTTAATATATTTGTTATCAACACAACAACATTAAATGTTCGTCCAAACTTTTAATATTCTTGCCCTTTTTATCCATGAAAAAAATACAATTTTGCAGAAAGCTTACATTTAAAAAAAAACCAAACTTGATTAGTTTAACCGGTGAAACGAGATGTAAAAGTCTGTTCCGTTTCGAGTTTGAATTTTAAATTTGAAAAAGGATCTATATTCCAAATCATATATTTGGTCATTTGACTCATTAATGTGGATCTAGATATAGAATACTTGATTATTAAAAAAAAATACATTTAAAAAAATTTAAAAAATGCTGATTTATTATGTCTATCCAAATTCACTAATCGCCCCATACACACAAATACATATACACACGTATATACATGTATATACATATATATATATATATAGAGAGAGAGAGAGATTATAAAATGCAAATGTGACAACTGGGGAAGTTGAGATAGAGATTCACAAGTAGTAACCGGGGAAGTTGAAGAATTATGAGATTTGAATTGCAAGTGTTTGTGTTTGTTGTCTTGTCTTTACTTGTGTTACTATTCCATAAACACCATAAATACTATATTATAAACAAGAAAAAATGTCATTGCGACCAAATCAATAGGAAATTCACTTTATTACAGATTTCCATTCATGATATTCGATTATAAAAAAATGTTTTTTTTTAATTTTTATGGAATCCTTAAATTTGAGTCAATGTTATAGCTTGAATTTAAAAAAATGACAAAATGGAATTATATTATATTTTTTTTACTTGATCACCAGAATAAAAACCAGCCGGTGCGGATGAGGAACCAACACTGCTTAATCATATGAACAGAACAGCCTGTCTTTTTTTTTTACTTGTAAATGTCTTGTCTTTAAATACCCTCGCTTCTTCCTCTGCCTTCTCCAGCTCTCGCTTCATTCGCCATTAGCTCAGGTCTCTCTCTCTCTCTCTCTCTCTCTCTCTCTCTCTCTCTCTCCTTGTTACATTTTGATACAGTCTAGAAACGGCATTGACTGCACAAATCTGCATTCTCTTGCTGTTTCCAAAGCTAATATTGTTTCGAGTTCGTGGTTTTGTCTGATCTAGATCTAGGTTTTCTTTATTTAGCTTGTGTTTTTGTGCGAGATTCTATGCCACTCTGTTGTCGTTAAAGCTTCTAGTGTCACTCTCTCTCTATATCTCTGTATATATTGGTTCTGAAACATAAATTCAACACACTTAGGATGGGGATTTTTGTTTTTATTTTTAAAATTTTTATGTGACTTTCTTAATTCTCCGACAAAGTCTCCATCTTTGGTAATTCGGAGATATGGGTATTGACCGAAAGTGTGTTTTTAGATCTGGTAAATTTACTGCGTAGTCAATTTGGTTTACCATCTCTGTTCATCTGCAATCTCTTGCTTCGGGTGTTTCCTTTCTGGATCATGTGCTCAGTAAATTCTCTTCAATGTTAATTGCTTTAAACAAAAGCTCGATAGTTCTCAATCCTTGAAACAGATCCATCAGATCGAGATCTGGCATTTAGGCATGCACTTCTCTTGCTGGGTTTTCTGGGATCTTGGAAAAGATTTGATCTTTGATCAAATTAGGGTTCTGGGTTTTGTGCATTTGGTGTAAGTGATTCAAAGATTTCACATTTGGGTTCTGTTTCTGTATGCAGGACATATAGAGGGTGAGAATTCAGAGCTAAAGATCATAGAAGATGGATAAAGTTTCCATCTTTTCCATCATTTTCTATTTCATGATTCTCTTTAGCTCATCTTTTACCTTCGCCAAGACCCGGAGCCCTCCGGCCCCGACCCTGCCCCCGACACCTGCCCCTGCACCAGCACCGGCTCCTCACCACGTCAACCTGACCGAGCTACTCAGTGTTGCCGGTCCATTCCACACTTTCCTCGACTATCTCCTCTCCACCAAAGTCATCGACACATTCCAAAACCAAGCCAACAACACCGATGAAGGCGTCACCGTCTTTGTCCCTAAAGACGACGCCTTCAAGAACATGAAGAACCCTTCTCTTTCCAATCTCACTCAGGACCAGCTCAAGCAACTCCTCCTCTTCCACGCCCTCCCTCATTACTACTCGCTTTCCGACTTCAAGAACCTCAGCCAAACGGGTTCTGTCAGCACTTTCGCCGGCGGTCAGTACACTTTGAACTTCACTGACGTCTCAGGAACCGTCCAACTCGACTCTGGCTGGACCAAGACTAAGGTCAGCAGTAGCGTTTACTCAACCGAGCCCGTGGCTGTTTACCAAGTGAACCGCGTGCTTCTCCCCGAAGCGATCTTTGGTACCGACATTCCCCCGATGCCCGCTCCAGCTCCCGCTCCCGTTGTCAGCAGCCCGGCGGATGCTCCTTCCGCTGACTCGGCGGAAAACGCCTCCGCTTCTTCTCCCAAGTCCTCACACAAGAATTCGGGGCAGAAAGCTGCCAGCTTTGGAGGTTTGGCTTTGATCTCCATGGCTGTTTCTGGTATTGCTGCATTGTATTGATGATCATTTGGTCTTGCGGTTTGAGATCTGCTCTAAGTTACATTTGTCAAAGAGGTCTATACCTTGAATTCATTCGGATTGGGTTCCATTTTTATTGATTTTATACGTTAATCCTTCTTTGTTATGATCGGCATTTGTCACTGTTGTGTATGAGAATGGTCCAAAAGCTTCTTGTTCTTCATTCTTTAGTTTGATACACAAACATCTCAATAGCTTCAAATCTTTTCGGTGATTAGAAAGTGATTTATCGGATAATGGATTTTTAGTCCATAATTTGTTGTTTAGTAGTCCATTTGAAAATTTAAAATTTGAAACAGAATATTCAAAAAATTAAATACCCAATTTTTTTTTTTTTTGCAAAAATGTGTAAAGATTGTTTCGTTATTTTATCAATTTTTATTTCTATTGACATTTAAAATGGTTTCGATATTTTGTACAAAGATCTATATTTTACAAAATAGATATATGTATGACATATATTTTAACATACATATAAGCTGCAATTGCATAGTTTTGGATTATTACAACGTTGCCATAACCATTTTGGTAGTTTCAAAACTCTAGACACAGTTGATCCTGATTTCGTCTTCCTTGGAATTCATGGAATTATGGTGATCATTTCGGGTTTCGGTTTGGTGATATTCGGTTCGGTTATTTTGATTATAAAAAAATTATAACCAATCGGTTTTATCTGAATTTCGGTTTTGTTTGGGTCGGTTCTGTTTTTGTTATAAAAAACTCATTTTTTTAAAAAAAATCAGTTTTTTTAGTTATTTTTTAATAGGTTCAGTTCGGTTTCGACTTCTAGAGTTTAAGAAAGTTATAACCATTCAATTTTTATATCGAATTCGTTTACGGTTATATCTTATTCGGTTTGATTCAATTCGACTATTTAGTTATAATAACCAAAATGGTCACCCTTACATACTCCATATTCCATCCTACGTATTCCATCAACTTACCATAACCATTTATATAGGATTCTAAACATGGAGATGGACTATTTTTAATAATCATATATTGGTGAACCAATAATACTAAATTGTACATACATTACATTGTGAACTATCTTTTAACTGCTCTGATTGTATGTGTAAAATTAGTTTTAATGACAAGTTGATATCTCGTAAAAATGAGAGATTAATAAACCACCTAGTTTTATATATTTATATACGCATTTTATCATTTTTATTGGGTTATTCGCAAGATATCTCACCGTTCATTTACCGACCATCTAGTTATTAATTCGTACCTATCGAAGTTGGTTTTGAGTGGATCAATGCTTCGGGGAATGACCAGTCCCGTCATCGTCGCCTATTTGCTAAGGTATTGACACAGAGTGAGTGTTGTATAGCTCATTTGACGGGAGCGCAATTCGAGGTTGTTCGAGGAATCCGTCATGGCCCTAGGCAATATGGTGCGTAACACCCATTCACTCCCTTTTGGGCACCTCACGAACGCTGCAGTCTGGGTTGCTTGCCGATTGGTACCATCTGATTCTGCCGCAACGTTAGCTGCTATTGAAGTATTGATCACGGTTTTTTTTTTTTTTTTTTTTTTTTGTGGTCAATGGGGAAGTTCACCTAGATCTTCGATTCAACCTACATCTCTTAGATCCGAGAGCAACCTTTGAATACGAAAATTTTAAATGCGCCTCTCCCTCCCTGCATCGAAGATCGAACAGACGACCTCGGGGTGTCTTTGACATCCTCAATAGCGGCTGGACCACACCCATGTGGGTCGTCTCTTCCTTTTGTTTGTAAGGTGTCTTATTTCCATTCGCATGGGCGTGATCATCTTGTGGTTATATCGGCATACGTCCGATTTTTGTAGATGGAACTAATTACAGAATATTATTACATGTTAACCGTTCATCAAAAAAAAAAGAAAATTGGTTGTCTTTATCTTCTCGGTGCAGGTTTTCGGACCAGATTCTGAACAAAGATAGTTGACATATGATGATCGTGATCGGGAGGGTCGTGACTCGTGAGTGGAGTCTATCTTGACCGGTCAACGACTTTATGACCATAGAGGACAAGAGAAGTCAACGCTCATTTGACTTTATTATCCATTCCCCCCCCCTCACGCAACTCCTCCACTTTTGCATGCGTATGTGCTGTGAAAATATAAAATTGGATAAATTAAATAAGAAAGAAAGAAATCTCTTCTATTTTTATATATATAGAAAAATTAATTAATAAAATATAAAAAAAAATTTAAGTAAAATAGAAATAAATAAAATACCTCATCATTATTTCCAATCATATATCAAAATCTATATATTTTCTTCAATCACATATTTATTTTCTTATTTTAACATGTATATCTATCTATACATTATATTTGTCATGGATTGCTTATATGTTACTTATAGAATGTATTTTTAGTCTGTTTTTAATACAGAATCAAAAGTTATATATATGGACATGTATAAGTTGGGTTTTCCGTATTATTTTGCTAATTTTGAGTATTTTTTACTTTTTTTGGGAATCTTTGCTATATAGTATTAGTCACTATCAAATTGATGCAAACCCAACTTAGGATAAACTGTTTTTTGTTTGGTATGATATGTCTTTGCATATTTAAAGGAAAAAATAAGAGTATTTTTTCTTTAAATTAAAAAATAAAATAAAAATTTCCATGATAAACACAAGCACCATAAAAAGCATTCCCCAACTTGCAAATCCCACTTGCAAATCCCACCACCCTTAAAAAGCCCCATGGCCTCTCTCCTTCCTCATCACACAACACATTGACTCCACACCTTCTTCACACCAGGAAAAAAAAAACTGAAATGTTGCGGATGTTGTCCGTACTCCGACGGAACCTCCAAAACCTCAGGAAGAGCCCGCGCGTGGCCGACGAGAGCGCGTTAACGGTGGCGGGC
>NW_010965625.1:2264787-2294619 GCF_000463585.1 Tarenaya hassleriana
CGGCCGCCGATGGGGGTCGTGAAGATAACGGCCACGGCGTTATGAGGATCCCGCTATCGATCATATCTTGCTTTGCGGTGCCACGTGCCAACGGTACGGACGGACTGTGGGTGTCGGGAGACTACGCTAGGGTTTCGGAGGTCAACCATCTCATGGTTAGCGATGGCATGCGATACGCTATTTTAATGTAAACTTTCTATCAATTTGTTTTTTTTTAATGGAAAATGTTATGGTCGGTCCAAAATCATACAATTTTTGTCCTCTAGGTCAGATATATAAATATATATATGTGCATATACACATGTGTGTGTGTGTGTGTATGTTTATGTACGTTACGGAAGATCATAGCGTTTCTCCTTCTATCATTTACATTACAAAATTTTGAGTTTAAAACATCTATTTCTAATTGATCATAATTATATATTAAAAAAAAACTTATTTTCTATACATATAGGATAAATAAATTTGATAAAATTTAAATGTTTTCTATCTCTAATTAGCCAAACTCGAATAACTTCTACATATTTGTATAGTCTTTAGCTCCAACCACGAAAATTTCAAATTATAGAATCAATCCTAATAATATTTTTAAGATTATGGAACCAAAAAATATATAACCCGAATTACGAAATCGTAGTATATATATATCAAAATTCATAAATGTAAAAATCTAAATATGGTTTCAAAGTGTGAATCACTTTTCTAAAATTTGTACAAATGAATTAGAACTTAAAGTGGAAATAAACACAAATATTAATTCATAGATGTTGGGTTTAACCATAACCGAATGTTTTTTTTATTTATTTCAATAATCATGCTAATAGAATTTATGAAGAATATGCGTTTTTTCCTTGTCAGTGATAGAGAATTAAGGTTGTTTTTGCTTTACAAAACGAATATAATGAAGTCCTTTCTTTTTTCTTCTAGAGATTTATAAGATATATATCGATATAAGTTAAAAAGAAGACATATCAAATTTATTCATCTGACAATGCATAAGAATATTTAACTTTATTTTACCTTAGTGGATAGTGGACACACTTTTTATTTTTATTTTTTGGTCCTCGCTTTGTAACATCAGTCGAATAAATTCATACATAATCTAAGTTCTAACTAACCATGTATTATACATGATTACACGTCATGTTCGTAAAGATATAAATCTCTATTTATACTCGTAGTACTATTTTTTCTTTCCAAGTGTGTTAGTTCTTTATAAATATAAAAAATAATTTTTATCTGTCAATGCTAAAAGTTTTTAAATTACAAAAGTCCAATGTAGAAGGAAATATTTGTCTAAATTCCACATCATATTATCTTCCGATATATATATATATATATATATATATATATATATATTCTACGTATTGATTGACATATTTAATATTTGACTTCGTAATAACATCATTATTTTAAAATTTTTGATAAATATTCCTATAATAATATCTTAATTTAGACAAAACTTTCAAAATAATACTTTAACTTGAATAAAAAATTTCAATTAAAACTTCTAGTTCCGTTTACTAAAATCAATTAATTTTTTTTTTTCAATTTAAAAAAAAAACTTACGCGGTGACATTGACAATATTCCAATATGTAAAACGGATTGACTCGATTCGACTAGGACCACATCGGACCAAACCATCTCATTTTTTGTCCAATTAGTTCTGATTTTTAATGAACCAAATTTTTTTTTGGTTTGGTCTAAATCGTTGAAGTTCATGAACCGATTCACGAACCAAATAAAAATAAAAAAATAATAAAAATACTAAATATAATAAAAAATAATTTAAAAAATAAATATATTCAAAAATAAAATATTAAAATGATAAATCTGTTTTAAAACTATTAAAAAAATATATTTTTTTCTATCTCATGAGTCAGAGTTGGCTCGTTCGACCCGTTTTTGAGTTCAAATTTTCTGAGTCTAGATAGAAAAATATGGAGTTGTTCGTGAACCTACATCACCACTATTTCAGTACCGTCGCCTAAAAATTTGATCAAAATAGTTAATGATTTTAGATAAAAGAAAATAATAAATTTTTGAATTTCGTAGAAGTTTTTCTCAAATTCAAAAGTTTTTATATAACAATGTAAGTTCATATTTTTTTTTATATAAAATATTGTTATAAAGGTTTTTTTTATGGAATTAATCCCTTAAAAATAAATCAGTGGTACTGATTATTAACTAATTATTATTATTATCGGAAATGAGAGGAATAATGTTGAAGTACAAAGCAGAAAATCTAGTGCTACGAATCATGGAGATTGATAGAGAAAAAAGATTAATAAATAAATAAATAATAAAGTTTACTAACGTGATATTTTAATGAAATGGTTGAATTTAGGTTGGAAGTAGCGAGAAGGCAGATGACGTGGAAATGTTTGTGTCCATATTTAGTGCGACACAGCATAATGCATGATGGATTACAAATATTTAATCAAGAACGAAATGTATTAAAATTAAATTAAATTAGATCTGTAATGCAAAAAGAAAACCAAAATATTATGTCGGCTGAAGAATCAACGGTCCAAAATCATAATAAACCGTGTGATTCTCTTGTTTCGTCTTTACCTCGACAAGTGACTTCGATGCTTTGGTCTCTGTTCGTGGTGCGTTTTGCACAGTGTGTGTACAATGTTGCCTTTTTCTAAATAAAATTTCTAGTAGATTCTGAGATTTTATATATATATATATATATACACGTTTAAGGTTTCATTTTGATAAATAATAAAACAAAATTCGAGTTAAGGTTTCACGTATAATTACAGTAGAACAAGGAATATTAAAAATATATACGCGTAAACAAACGAATATTTATTTCGAAAATGTTAAAAAGAATAAATCTCGTGTTTATCTCCACATTTACTATATTTTCCGACTTTACACAACATTGTGAATAGGATTCTTCTTTTTCTTTTTTATATTCTTAGGTTTTTTTATTTGTTTTTCCATTTTTCACCAAATTCCTTTCTCGAGAAGAAAAAAGACCATTAGTTATATATGGCTCTTCAAAATTCCATATATTTCACCAAGAGAAAAAAAACATTATATTTACCCAAAAAAAAAAAGAGAAACCTATATTTACCAAAAAAGAAAGAAAAAACCCTAACTTTACCAAAAAAAAAAAAAAACCCTATAAGGCTCAAGCAATTTCCAAACACTAAATGTGAAAAAAAAACAAAATAAAAATAAAATTTTGTAATGGTGTTTGGTATGTCGACGGACTTACTCATGAGTAGATGAGCACACAACATATCGAATGAGTCTGTAAAGCTGCTTTAAGATGATTATAAACTTTCTGATATAATCGATAGAAATTCGTCCTCAATAAAAATATTTATAACATTCTGAAATAATTTCACATCGATATATAAGATGATTAAAAAAAAAAAATCATTTGTCTTATCATTTTTTACAAAGTATTTTAATATTATCATCTTATACAAAGCATATTCATTTCTAGAAACTTGTCACCAATGTCACCAATGTTTTTAAAATGAATTTCCTAACCACATCGCCCATTGGTTATTTGAAAGCAATATTTTATTTTTTAAATCTTCAATCATTAAAGAAAAGCAAGAAAACATCAAAATGCAACCAATTTGACAATTTCTATGTTCATGGGGCCTAATTTGTCTATCTTTCCCATCACCAATTAGTTTTTTTCTTCTTTTTTCCATTTATAATTTTTATTTAATGCAATTGAAGTTTTATTAACACAAAACTATATATGGTGGATACAAATGATCGACTGCAATTCTTTTGTTATAAAAGTAAAATAAAATAGAAAATAATATCACAAACTTAATATAAGAAATACTTTAGATAAAAATTATAATATTAATTTCTTTGGTCAGTAAGAGACTACACTTCATCTGTCTTTAACAAAGGTTTAGGATTTGTAGACGTATAAGAAAAATAAACGCCATCATTTTCTCTAATTAAATATTTCTTTCTTTTTTTCCTCACTTATTTTTTTTTTTATTTTGTAATCAACTTTTGGTTTTCATTACTATTTATAAAAATATTAATTTCTTCTTTCGTATCAATAAAACACAAATATATATTTGTTTTATAGTTTTTTTATTCAATTGTCATAATGTATAATTTTTAATAAAAGTGCAGTTTACTTTTAAAAGGAAATGAAACAAAAAAAAATTTTGAATATATGATTTTTTTTAGGTTTTTTTTGCTTTATTGTGAACAAGAGCAGAATATTTAAATTTATCATCAAGTGATGGAAAATAATTAATTGCATGTGATAGTGACCAAACTAGATGTACATGAGATGTTGAAATCCACTCAATATATATATATATATATATATATTACTGGCTTAAATTATTTTTATATTTTTCTATAATTTGGAGTCCACTAAAATTTCTAGATTTAAAAATTTGAGCATATTAAACTTTTATGCGGCTTATCCTTGTCTTCCATTTTCATAACATGTGGGATTTTTTAATAACTACAATCATTTAAATGACTTTGTATTTCGGTTTTGAAGTTGGATCTTCAATTGAAAAATAATTACAAAACAAGAAACAACACTTGCTTGCGCTCCTGTGCTCTCTCTCTCTACTGATTTTTAGTTATTATTAATTATTTATAATATTTTATAATTATAAAATTCTAATAATTTTTAAGTTTAACAATATGATTCACGTTTCATCATGAATGTCAGTGTTTGTAGAGGAAAAAAAACAAAATGGCCAGAATAGATTTTTATATTTTACTTAACTAGATTGGGTATTTATTGTAACTAAATAATGTAAATATGTCAATTGATTAAAATATTTTAATTTGGATTACTATATAAAAATTGTTGAATTAGAAATTTTTTAAGAAAATGTCACACTGGCAAGGAATAATCAAATTCTGATACTGAAATCTAAAAAGCCAAATGGACAACAAAATACAAATTATACTTTCTTGACGAGCAAGTTATGTGTAGTGCTGCTTTCTCAGAGACTAACACAAAGGCTGTGTGGTTTTCTTACAAGGAAGTCCTGGTTTCAATGGCGACATTGATTCTGGAGATGAATTCATCAACTGAGATGGTTCCGAGTTCTCCTCCGAACCTCGATCTAACGGTAACGCTCCCTGTTTCGACTTCTTTCGGACCCACGACCGCCATTAACGGGATCTTCTGCGTCTCTGCGTTTCTGATGAGCTTCGGCAGCCGATCTCCATGGCAGACCTCTGCTCTGAAGCCGCAAGCTTTCAGTTTCCCAGCGATTTCGTTGCAGAACCCCAACTGCAATCAACGGAACAGAACCAGAGATCGCATGTTGTGTCATAAGAAAAAACCGTTCTACTCGTTTTTCCTCAGAACCGATTCTCGAAAGAATCAAGATTTTGGATTTCATGGCGATTGCAGTGATGGTGATACCTGGTTGTCTGTGACAGGCAAAACTCGAACTTGAACAGGTGAGAGCCAGATGGGGAAATCCCCGGCATAGTGTTCTATCAGAACTCCGAAAAATCTTTCCAACGAACCGAGAACTGCTCTGTGGATCATTATAGGACGCTTCTTTTCCGAGTTCGAGTCCACGTAAGTAACGTCAAAACGCTGAGGCAGATTGAAATCGACCTGTGTGTCACGAAGAGCAAGCGTTTCCGGTCATTGTTACGAAAAGTTTTGCACTTTTCGGGTTTCGGGTTCGATGTTACAAGGGGCAGACGGAAACTTGCCTGTATGGTTGAGCATTGCCATTTTCTTCCAAGGGCATCCTCGATTTTAAGGTCAATCTTCGGGCCATAAAAGGCACCGCCACCTTCATCGATCTGGTAGCTCCATCCCTTGTCGTCCAATGCATTTCTCAGAGCACAAGTCGCCTTTTCCCATATATCATCACCTCCGACGGATTTTTCGGGCCTAGTCGATAGGTTCACCTCATACTTGTCGAACCCAAATTGCGATAATATCTCTTCGGTAAGGTCTAGGACTCCTCTGATTTCATCTTGAATCTGATCCTCTAAACAAAATATGTGTGCATCGTCCTGCAAGAGCAAACCCTAGTTAATCCGAGTTACCAGAACATGAATCTGACAGTTTTGAAAAGGGTTAAGAGAGTACAAGAGCAGGTACCTGAGTGAACCCTCTTACACGGAACAGACCGTGCAAGCTTCCAGACAACTCGTATCGGTAAACTGTCCCAAGCTCAGCAACCCTAACGGGCAAGTCTCGATATGACTGACGCTTTCTTTGGTAAAGCAAGATATGGTAGGGACAATTCATTGGCCGGAGTTGGTAAAGCTCGTCCTCGATCTCCATTTGATCGTACATGTTTTCTTTGTAGAAATCCAAGTGACCACTAATCTTCCACAGATCAGCTTTGGCAACATGGGGTGTATAAATCAAATCATAACCGTGTTCTACATGCATCTTCTTCCACGATTCTTCAATAATGTTCCTAACTATTGCACCCTTCGGATGCCAAAACACTAATCCACCACCAGCTTCATCCTACAATGAAGACAGATACAGAATCTGGATCGTATTTTCTCTGAAGAAACAGTTTTTTCGAGTAGAAAATATTGGATATGAGCATCTGGGTACCTGTATGGAGAAAAGATCAAGATCTTGACCAATGCGTCTATGATCTCGACGTTTAGCTTCTTCTTTAAAGTGAAGATATGCCTTTAGCTGTTCTTCGTTCTCCCATGCTGTTCCATAAATCCTCTGAAGCATTTGCCTCTTTTCGTCTCCTCTCCAGTATGCACCGGCAACAGACTCGAGTTCAACAGCTTTCTTGTTGATCTTTCCTGTGGTTTCAACGTGAGGCCCGGCACAAAGATCCCACCATTCATTACCTAGACAGCATGCAAACTGGAATAAGATCAAGATATATATTACAGAGGTAGATACGAGCTATGGCCAAGAACACAGAGACCAAAGCATAAGTCTTGAATCCGACATCTGAACCATCACGAGAAGCTAGAGCTTACCAATGTGATAAATGGTGATGGGTTCTTCCTTGATACTTTCCAGAATCTCCATCTTGTAAGGTTCGTTGATAGCCATGATCCTTTTCTCTGCTTCCTCTCTTGAAACTTCTTCTCGTACAAGCGGTAAATTCCGACTGATAATCCTGTCCTACAGATTATGTAACCAATGAATTCTGTACCGAGAAATCAAGGAGCGATTCAGTACCATTCCCGAGATCTGAACTGAACCTCAGCCCAATACCAAGTAGAACATATACATTACCCCTGAATAGCTCATCAAACACTCACCATCTCTTTCTTGATTCTCTTGAGATCCTTATCAGTCAGAGGCTCCATATCGAAATCGTAATAGAAGCCGTTATCAATCCACGGCCCTATCGTCACTTTCGCAATGGGAAAGAGCTTCTGAACCGCCATGGCCATAACATGTGCACACTGAATTCACATGAATTAGGCTAATCAGCTCGAGAAATCACTACCATTTCTAAACAATGCATCAGAACAAGACGGCGATCAACAGGACATTTCCCCGAAGCACAACATCGAGTGACAACCAAAATCTGATGATAAAATTCAAAGCATTTATCACTGGATAGCATCAAAATTCAAACTTTTGCACAACCCAACTTCATCCACAACATAAACATAAGAATTCGATCATTCCCCTTCACGAACCTAAATCCGACATAACTTTTCTCACAATTCAAGACTAACCCAGAACCGTAAAAGCCCAATAATTACCGTGTGACGGATCCTGAGCAGTTTCTCCGATGACTCGTTAGTCGGAAGCGGGACAATCACCGGCTCCGCTTTCTTCGCCGCCGCGCCGCCGTTCTGAGACCCAACGTCGGATAGATCCGGCTCGGTGGCCACGGCGGAGATGACGGATAAGCCACGGGAGCTCCGGCGGAAACCCGGCGGCTGAAGGAGCCGAGATGGGGCGGAGACAAACCATCTGAGAGAAGAAGTAAGAGAAGAGGGATTGAAGAGGAAGGAGGAGGAAGAATAGAGGAGGGAATGATAGCTCGCCATTGCTGGAAGAACCAGCGAGATTGCTCGCCTGGTGGTATACGGAGTTTGCGGAAGAAGGAGAAGAAATGGATTTGAGATTATGGATGAAACGCTGCCTGTGGTGCGAGACCGCTGAGAAGTGGATTTCTCGAAAGAATAACGCACTCGTGCGAGTTCATTAGTAATTTTTTTTACATAAAAATCGTTTTATAAAATAACGATTTGTTTGAAAATAAATATTAAAATCAATTCTTTTTATTTTATGTTTTTTAATTTATCGTGAAATTAGATAATATTTATCTAAATCTAACTATCTTCCATTTTTTTTTTATTAACCCATGATTTTGTGGTTCAGGATTTCGAATCATATTTATTGGGTTTTGAATACCCGATTTTCGAAAGATCGACTCGAGAATCAAATTGTATATTCGAAAATATGTTCTTTAATTTACCAATCTCTCTTAACTAAAAACAAATATTGATTAAGCCAAAATATTCTAAGGTCACTGTATATAAATATGGAAAATGGAAGTGCACCAAATATTTGAAACAAAAAACACATTCTAAATCCAAAAAAAATGCATCATATATAACACAATCAATACGTATATATATAAGCCTAAATCCAAAAAATGTGTGACGTAGAACACAATCCACAATACATACATAAATAAGCCTACGAATACCCCATCAAAAAACCAAAAACCGAACCTAGACTAAACTACTTGGCGGGACCCACCGGTTCCATTGGCAACGGAGCGCTTGTCGGCGGAGGAGGAGGGAGCCACGTCACGGTGGCTGGTCCGATGGCGGCGGCGGAGGACGATGAACCAAGTGAGAGGCTCGAGGATGAGGACAATGGCGCCGAAGAGGATGAGGATTCCGATGTAAGACCATCTCCATTTGTCTTCGGGGTCCAATATGTCCAACCCTTTGAACACGTTTACGATGCTCAGTATTATCGTCGAGTATCCTACCGCGTGGTGGTATATGTTCCAATACATTCTGTACTTGTTGTCCGGCTTTGGCCTCAGCAGCATTGCAAATACCTGTTTTTCCAACCAAAAAAAAAAAATTAAAAAGAAAATTTTGTCAATTATTTCGCTGCAAAAATAAAAGAAATCACGAAAATATGGGTCTTTAATGGACCCATGTGTAATCTAAACATTTGAATTCATATTCATGAACTTGGTCGGACCATAAAAACCTAATTCAGTTTAAATCTTCAAAAAGATAATAAACATTTTTATAAAAAATGATAGCAATCGTATTTCTGGTCGATGTGGGATTCTAGGTCGTACCTGAAGAGTAGCGAAGACGAGGAGGGTGATACCGATGTTGCGGTGGGCGGAGTAGGAAGTGCCCGGAGAATCGTTTCCGAGCTTGATCCCGGTGGCCCAACCGGCGATTCCGACCACATAGGCCGAGAATTGGCACGCGATGTGCAAGTAGAACCATGCTGGGTCGGCAAAGACCTTCACGTACCTCGCCATTATTGCTCCCATTGGCATCAATATCCCCCAGCTCACCGCACTCAGCACTCCATGCCTCTGTCCATATTTATCACAATCTCACAATATTTAATACATATAAATAAATATAATCATAAGCCAACTAATCAAGATTTTACTGGTTAATTTATTTATGGTCTGAAAAAGGATTGATGAGACTGAGAACTGTCTGTACTCACGTTTCTCTTCTTCTCCCTGTCGGACACGGCCTGGCCGCCGCCGCCGGACACGGCCTGACCTGAACGGAAATTGATCCGACTGACAGATCGACCATTCTCTCCGGACGTCGGATGGATCTGAGGAACTCCGCCGGAGACGGGACCCACTTGCCAAACCTGGTTGGTCTGAACCATGTTTCCCGGCAACTCAAGGGTGGCAAAGATGATGGCTTCGTCGCCCGACATGCTGCCCGAGACCCGCGAAACCCGGAAGCTGAGATCGCCTCTCGGGAGCTGCGTGTTGTAGCTCGTGACGGGGGAGGTGTACGCCTGGAACTGACCGTTGGAGCCGGTGAAAGCGACGATCGCTTGTGTCCCAAGCATCTGCTGTCCGCTAGGGTTTAGTCCCCAGGCGATCCACGAGGAGGGGGAAGTTCCGGGCCGGCGAAAGGCGATGGAGGTAGTGCCCGTGGCCTCGTCGTAGGTCCAGTGGAGGAACGAGCCGAGGGCCGGCAAGGAAGAACAGTTGGCGAAGACGTTGTTGTTGGAGAATCTGTAAGAGTCGCAGGTCGATTGCGCGTTGCTTGAGAAACAAGAAAAGAGAATGATCAACAGGACGAAGAAGAAATTAGGGTTTAGGGTTTTTCTCCGATCCATTTCTCCGACAGAACAGAACAATGGTTGTTGTCTCTGTCTTCTTTTCTCCGTTTCTGCTGTGTTTTCCGATTCGTGAGGCATTTATAGAAGAAACGTGGAATCGTGAGTGTATGTGAAAGGTGCTCTTTGTTGACTCTCGTTGCCCATACTTTTACTTTTTTTTTTGTTTCCTCACCCAATTATTTTAATTGGAAAATAATTTTTCCATTATTATAAGCAGAATAATTTCTTAATCAATGCAAACTTTCTTTTTCTTTTTGGTTAGCTTCGCAATATTTTAGAATTTTTTGTGTTGACGTACCAAACACAAACTTTGCAGGAAAATGAATTTCCAAGAAAAGAAGGTATATGGGTTTTGTTCTATTTTTGTAAAAGTTTTCAATTCATAATCAAAGTTTAAATTTTATCTTGTTTCTTTTTCGAAATTTATGGTCTTCAATCATGGGAAAAAAATTTTTTTAGCAGCATCACATTTTTTGATTGTATTCTATGAACTAGATTGTTGTAATAAGAGACTAATCACATTGATCTAAGGTAAATTTGAACATAATATACTTATAGTTAATTATAATGAATTTATATAAGTATTAGCAGTAAAATTTTTGCTTTTATTTCCAAAATCTAATATTTATTGTATCACTTTAAATGATGATTTTTTTATCATCAGTTTTCAAAAAAATGATTAGATATATTACCAATAATCATCGCCGGATTTAAATTGATTTTGATTTTATTTCAATTGCGGTCTTAATCAAATTTATAAAATTAGAGAAGAAAATGATGGTCAAAATGTGTGGCGAAGGACCACGCGCTCACCTCACATTCATTCTGTTTAAATGTTTTAATAAAAGTCAAATGTTTATAACTTGAGAGAAATGATTTTACAAGTCTTCCACTTGTTGGAAATATGTAAACAAATAAAAAAAAAAAGTGAAAGCCCAAAATCAATCAATAAATAAATAATTAAATTCGGTTGGACTTTCTCATGACAAAAATGATCTTCATAAAGTTTATATATTGTCAAAGTTTTTCAATATATTTCGATTTATATTAATGTCTGATGTTTGTTTTGCACATTTTTGTATTGGGATTTTCCTTTTTTAAAAAATCGTATTCTATTTTATATGAATTTTATTTAACAAAGTTTGATCCATTTTCATTTAAAATTAATCCTATGATTTTATTTTGGTGTTAAATTCTTTTCTTATTTTGATATTCAATTTGGATTCTTAATTTATTTAACAAATCGATTTAAATACATCGGTTCAATATAATTGACATTTATATACTCCCAATTTTTCAAATTTGATATTTACATATCAAACTATTGTGGGGTTTATGAGATCCCCAATTCTTAGAAATTCAAATCTACACAAATAAATTATTGTGGGGTAAGATAAACTTTTGATACATTTATTTTTCAATATAATTATATGTTTCTCAAATATCTTAAATATACCTTAATAATCGAAATTGATTAAAATTAGGTCGTAATCAAACTCATTATGTATGTGTTAAACATTACCATAAATATAATATATTTTATAACCATGCGGATATTACGTAAATTATTTTCCATTTGAGATGTGAAATGGACCACACAAAAAAAAAATGACAAATAAAAATCGGTGGCCCCGAAACAGATACGACGACGTTTCTAACACGCAGTGGACTCTCTGCACCAATTATACGGCACCGTTTATGGTTCTACTTTCTTTCTAGAAGGTAACGTGTCATTTCGTCCGTACACTTGTACGTCTGTGGTCTTACAAATATCAGTCCACAAATACCAAACTAAACTTTCACGGTTAATTTATTTTTAATTTTAAAATATTATAATAATTTACTTTTTGTATTGAATTTGATTAGATTTAATTTTTATTCGTCAGATTTAAAACATATTCAGTTTTTATACCGAATTCTATTATATCTTATTTGGTTAGGTTATACAAAACTGAACCGCAATGGTTAGGTTAATTAACATTTTAATAAACCTATGCTTAATCACTATTAAACCTAGTGGAGTCTGCATAATCACATAATTGGAATTGCCAATATCATACGCAAGAAGACGAAGACCTTGAGGGTGATATGATATATACAGTACTACAATGTCTCCTTGGTGGTTATATATATTGAAAAATATATATAAAAAAGATTCAACCGTTCACCAACCCTTTATAACAAAAGTTTCAAATAAATTTGTTAAAAAGAAAAATGTCCTTCACCTACCAATATATTTCTACACACGAATTTTGACACATTCCAATAATAATAATAAAAAACAAAGACTTTAGAGACTTTTCACATTCAACTAAGACAACGACTCGGCAAGAATCTTGGAATGGAGGATTTTGAGAAGGTGGGGGGAAAGAAGGGCTTGAAAAAGGTCGGCTCTTTCTTCGTAAATGGCACGGGAACCCGGGTTTTTTTAGTACCCGACGTGACCCGTGAGTCGGTACTCGTCCGTCAACGGGACGAGAACCCATACCAGCTGGTATCCGGGTCGTCATCGATCGTCGTCTAGCCTCTCGAGGGGTGCATCTTTCCCTTTCGGCCTTTTCTCACCCTCTTCCGCCTTCTTACCTCTCTTTCCTCTCACGCCACATTCTCTCGTCGATCGGGTACCCGAGCATTTGGGACACTCAAATCTTGGATACCCGACCGACAAAATTACAAGCGAATTTAAATGATATCCCAAATGAGGGGAGACTGAGTCGACAATGTGATGGACATTGGACGACTCGTTTGATAATTTCGTGAGTTTGGGTTTTCATTTGTCAAATTGGGATTTTGGGTTTATTTTTATTTGTTTAGTTTTGGGAGAAATATGAATAATTAATGGACCGTGATGTTAGGCCCAATCTGCTCGAGTGTTTCATATCTAAAGGGTTATGTAGTTTTTTTTTTTAAATAATCGAATAATCTAATCGATCTTAACCAAATAATATAACTGTGACCTAACTGAATTAGATTTAAAATTAAATGATTATAATTTTTTTAAAACCGAATCTGATCCTCAACCGAACCAAATAAAAAATAATCGAAAAAAAGTTATATTTTTTTTTAAGAAAATAAATATTTTATTATAATCAAACCGAATTCGATCTAGATATAATCGCATCGAATCCGAACCGAGATTCGATTAAACCATCCCTAATTATTCAGATTCAATAATTTTTTTAATCAGATTTTAATTTTAAAAAAAATGTGGAGAAAACTCTTTTGATGCATCCCTAGGACAATGCAACACAATTCAAGAATTGTTTTTTAAAATTATAATTTTATGTTATTCGGTCACTTTTATTTAAACTATATTGAGACGGTCGTTAGAAAGCTGCGAATTTGAATATCCCCACCAAATGTATATGGTAATCAGGTAATGTATAGCCAGTGGGTGGGGCCCATTTGATCACTTGGCTTCAAAGCGAAGCAGAGGATATGACATTTTTCATTTTTTTTTGGTCCATAATGGGGAAAAATACACTTTCTATTTGCCATTCACCCCATCATATTAACCAAAACTTTAAAATATGGAAAAAAAATCATACTTTATAACATACGTATGATGTTATCTTGCACTGAAAGCAAAACCCACAATTTTTTTTTTAAATTTAATAAAAAATACAAAAAAAAACCACACTACAAAAGAGTAAAAACAAAAATAAAAAGGCCTAATGTTTGCTCTATGTATCCTATTTCTTCCACACAATGAGGATTCATATCCTAACCCTCAGAACCTTTCCCCTCCGTCTCCTCCTCCTCTTGGCCGTAAAACTCCCGGCCTCGGCCGCTGGCCGTTGCGTAACCACCACGGCCACGAGAACGTTCGAGAAATGTGTATCTCTCCCGACGCAACAAGCCTCGATCGCTTGGACTTACCACCCCGGGAACGCAACTCTCGACGTTTGCTTCTTCGGCACGTTCATCTCTCCCTCGGGTTGGGTCGGATGGGGGATAAACCCTAGTTCCCCCGAGATGACGGGTTCTCGGGTCCTGGTCGCGTTCCCAGACCCTAACTCGGGCCAACTCATCCTCCTCCCTTACATTCTTGACCCTTCGGTTAAGCTCCAGAAGTCGCCTTTGCTCTCGCGCCCTCTCGACCTCCGTCTCCATGCCTCCTCGGCCTCGCTCTACGGCGGGGACATGGCCACGATCCGCGACGGGGCCTCCGTTCAGATCTACGCTTCGATTAAACTTCCGTCGAATAAGACCAAGATTCATCATGTTTGGAACAGAGGTCTCTACGTTCAAGGCTACTCTCCCACCATCCATCCCACCACCTCCATTGATCTCTCCTCCTTCGCCACCTTCGATGTCTCCTCAGGTGCAAAGCATTACACTTTCTCGGAAATGTTTGATTCAGATGATCATTCAAAATTTAGAATCCATCAAACTGAACAATGGTCCCCAAATTGCTGATCTTTTCCCCAGGTTTTGCATCTGTAAATCGACACACAGATTCAAGAACCCTAAAAGTGATACACGGGATAGTCAACGCCGCCGCGTGGGGGGTCCTCCTGCCCGGCGGCGCCGTCGTCGCCAGATACCTCCGCCATATGAACTCCGCCGGACCCACCTGGTTCTACGCACACGCGGCGATCCAGCTCGCCGGATTCCTCCTCGGGACGGTGGGGTTCTCCATCGGAATCATCCTCGGCCGTGAATCTCCCGGAATCACGTATACCCTTCACCGGAACCTGGGCATAGCGACGTTCGCGGCGGCGACGGTGCAGACGCTGGCTCTGCTTTTCAGACCGAAGACGACGAACAAGTTCCGGAGGTATTGGAAGTCTTACCATCACTTTGTCGGGTACGGATGCGTAGTGATGGGCGTGGTGAATGTGTTTCAAGGGTTCGAGGTGATGGGGGAAGGTGGGTCGTTCGCGAAGCTTGGGTACTGTCTGTGTTTATCGACGTTGATCGGAGTTTGCGTGGCCATGGAAGTGAACTCGTGGGTCGTGTTCTGTCGGAAAGCGAAGGAGGAGAAGATGAAGAGAGAAGTTTTGACTGGCATTAGTTCCTGCAACCGAGGAAGTGGAATTCTCAATTAGGTCTTGCCCCTTGGGAGAGTGAGTGAATTCGTAGATATACATATACGTATATATGTATATATATACACGAATATGATCTGTATCTACAACTCGCGTCCGAAGCGTAAGAGTCGGAAAATCTCTGTTTTATTCATTACAGGGTCCCTGAGATCTGGGAACCTCTGTTTCTGTCACTTTTTTCACACTTTAGTAACCACAAACCCAAAAATAACAAATACTGGATTCCGGGGAGTTGATCTTTCACCGGATGTGGCTGTAACTCACCGCTCCGATTTCCTCCGCCGCCGGAAATCGCCGGAGATTCTATCGCTTTCGCCGGAGGGCCATTGAAAAAAACAATATGTACGGAAAATGGAGAGTTATGACTGTTGAGCTCGTATTAGTGAAGTTTGAATCACTTTTGTTTTTAATTTAGACGGATTAAATTCACATTATTCACATTTATTTCTAAAGATTCCTCTAACTAGAACTTGAAACCGAGTTTCTAAGGATAAATTTGATGCTTTTAATAAATTGTTTCATTATCAAAAATTCTCTTATTTTGCTATTCCTATTTCAACAAGTACTTTATCCAACTGTGACCATGTGATCCAAAATATAGTATGGTCACATGTTGATCTCATTACTTATAATATTAAATTTATGATATTTTAATCAAATAATTAGTAAGATATACAAGATATGAACATAATGAATTAGTGAGATCATCATAAATTTAACGTTATAATCAATAAAATCAACATGTTACCACACTATATTTTAGATCATATGGGTCGTATGGCCAGAGTTAAAAAGAGATATATATTGAAGTAAGAATAGTAAAATAATGATATTTTTGATATAATACATGACAAAAATTACTTATTCTCCACGTTTGATGCTTTTAAATTTGGTCTTCGAGACACTAACGTACGTAACCCAGTTCCAAACTATAAAGAATTATTTAAAAAAAAATCAAATAAAGTGCATGATTGCAATATGTTTTTTTATAGAAAATATATATTTTTAGATAATTGCAAGATTAATAATTATTTCGTATTTTGAAATTATGAGTTTTAACTAGTGTTTACTTACAATTCAATTCATAATGTAGTTTGTTAAAATCATGGGCCAACATTATTGGGCCGAATCCTAAACTTAGCCCTAATTTCAGTCTTTTACGATACGACGTCGCGCCAGGAAAACCCGATACCGGGTCGGAATGACCCGGCTTGAAATCCATAGTCCAAAAATGAAAAATTAGGAACACGAATGTAATGAAGAGGAGACGAACAATGGATCCCCGGATGTGGCACAAAGTGGCCGCCGTTTCTGGTAAGATTTCCTCTGTGATCTCTGTAGCTGTTGATGTATTGAGGAAGCAGCCACTGATTACGTCCATTGTAGGAATGGCTGCTCTTGGTTTGGGCACGTATGGAGCTCATGTCTTCAAGCCCCAAAACCCTTCTTACAAACAGGTCAAAATTGGAATTTCTCTTCATGTTTGGTCTTGATCTCCTTTACATCTATCTGGGTTTGATTTGTTTGACGTTTTCCTATCTGGGTTTAGTTTCTTATCGGATTTGGTTTGGGTTTTTTTTTCTGAAAAAGTAAGCATTTTTCAGGTGTGGCAAACGGCTTCTCTATACCATTTGGTTCATACCGCTGCCCTTGTTTCCGCGCCAAGCACCAAATATCCCAACATCGTAAACTTTTTCTTTGTGAATTCTCTTGTTTTTGCTCTTCTGCTACTGCACGATCATGCCGATCGTATTCTGAGATTGTGTTTTTCTTTCCTCCATCGTATTGATAACTGTTTGGTGTTACTTTTGTTTTGTTGCCCAGTTTGGTGGCTTATTGACTGCTGGGATTATAGCTTTTTCCGGCACGTAAGTGTTTTTTTCTTTCACTCGCTGGTCTATAAATTTCATTGCTCTCATAGTTTCTTAGTCCTTTGGCAAGCCCGCTGTATGATCTTTGTTCATGGCTTGTGTTTCATGTTTCGGAAGGGTTCTCCATCGGAATCATCCTCGGCCGTGAATCTCCCGGAATCACGTATACCCTTCACCGGAACCTGGGCATAGCGACGTTCGCGGCGGCGGCGATCCCAACATCGTAAACTTTTTCTTTGTGAATTCTCTTGTTTTTGCTCTTCTGCTACTGCACGATCATGCCGATCGTATTCTGAGATTGTGTTTTTCTTTCCTCCATCGTATTGATAACTGTTTGGTGTTACTTTTGTTTTGTTGCCCAGTTTGGTGGCTTATTGACTGCTGGGATTATAGCTTTTTCCGGCACGTAAGTGTTTTTTTCTTTCACTCGCTGGTCTATAAATTTCATTGCTCTCATAGTTTCTTAGTCCTTTGGCAAGCCCGCTGTATGATCTTTGTTCATGGCTTGTGTTTCATGTTTCGGAAGAGCATTTTTGTATGAAACTTGCCGGGTGTTCCACAGTTCACAGATCACAGAATCTCTGAGTTGTAACCTGAGCTATTTGATGTTTCCTAGTGCTCTGAATCTTAGATGATTTAAAGTTTCCAGCATGGGTTCCAATTGTGGTCACTAAGAAATGTAGGATAGTGCTTTGTCATTTCAGCCTGGCAAGTAAGATAGTCTAGAGATGTTTCAAAGTCTTCAGATCCCTTTCGAAGCATTAATGCTGTCTGCTTCTTTGCAATAGATACACTTCAGAACTACACTTCAGTTTCTAATTTCTGTTCTGTAGTTCAATGCAATTGTGAATATCCAAATCTCATGTTCATGGAATGTTGTAGGTGTTATATGGTAGCACTGCGTGAGGACAGAAAGTATTCTACCTTGGCACCATTCGGAGGCTTTGCATTCATCGCTGCCTGGGCAAGTTTGCTTTTCTGAATATATCAAATCAAGTTACGACGATATGCCTTATGGTCAGCTTTCCATGCCTCTGCCATCTTATCCTAAATTCGAACAGTCAAGTTATTTGAAAAGATTGTTATACTCTTACCGTGTAAAACGACTTTTTCTGTCACTCGTTGTGCTAACTTTGTTACGGGACAAGTTATGTAAATAACCAGACGGGATGTTATCTCGGATTCTGGGTGCATATTTTCACAATGCACCGGGGAAATAAATTGTTTCGTCAAATGCAGATGGATAAGTGAATATTTGTATCCATTATCGGGTTCTGTTCTTTTGCACCAGAAATGCAATGAGGCTACACAATTTCCGGGTGTGGTGAATAGATCTAAATCTCATAACCCATCTCCTGAACTTTTCTAGTACATGATACTGATCCAAATCTTGGAAAGAAAAAGCATTAAATAGCAGAATCAGAATCTCAGAAGAAAGCATTAGAAAAAGCAACTCATCTCATCTTCTGTCTTCTCTGTGTAATCAGGGTGTATACTCGAATTGGCAAGAATCATGACCTGCCAATCATGGTTACATAATCATCACCAGAGTCACATGCAAAGCTTAAAGTCTTTCCAAGATCTACAATGATTCCGGTGATTGGATGATTGGAGTGAGATGGTTCTTGAAGAGGAGCTTACTTGGGTCAAGTTCAGTGATCATTGCAGCACCTTTGAAGTAACATGAACCTCCTTTGTTCTTATAACGTTGGTAATAGCTGTTGAAGGCAAAAGCCGCATGGTCTCTTACAGTGTTGGGCAGGAAACAAGGCTGGTTTTGTTGGATCTTGCTGCAGTCTACTCCTCCTTTCAAGCACGCCCAATCTAACGCTGCCTGCAACTCATCATCTGGTGTCTGCTCATCAGCTACACACCATTGTTCCAACTCTGCCTCTGCTTATACACACACATATATGCACATGTGAGCGTATGTATATGCGTGCGTATACGTGTAAGTGCAGTCATCTTTACCTGATTCTTGAGGAGTTGCTACTGATATGATGAGCAGGGCAAGCATTATCCTTATCAAGAGAGTTGGCATCTTGAAAGAGAGCAAGAATGAGTTTCAGATTATGCAAAAATATCTGTATATATGAGAAGTGTGATTGCAAACAAACTCCAACTTGACTCTTTTATAGTGACATGAAAGAGAGAGAGAGAGATGAGTAATCCAAAAGTTTTAAACTTTAATGGATTCTCTCACAGTTAAGAACCTTCATAGTATTTTTTTTTTACTTTTTTACTGTACTTGAAACTGTGGAGTGTGGATGACTTTGGAATCTAGTTATGCTTCAGATGCAATCAAGAGTTTAGTTTTATAACCCATTTTAGTTTATCTTTTTGCCAACTCGAGATCTGAACATTGTCGGACAAGGTTGTTGTCTCATTCTAGAACCCAAACAAGTGCCTTCCATGCTGCTTTTGGAAGTTTCTCTGTCTGTAACTGAACAAGACAAAACACGAAGTCATTGGCAATAAAACCTAATACTCTCACCTTTTCACTGCAGAGGAAAAGGTGAGATTACTACCACAACATACAAGGTAACTCCAAAGTTTCAGAAGACAGAAACAGAGGCTATATGAACAGAATATACTAAGCTATACACTGCAAATCTGCTATACACTCGGGCAAATATCGACGGGAAACGGAAAGGGTGAAACCCGTATATACAAAGGGAAAGAAAACAGTCGTTCTCCCGTCTGCTATTTCGTGGTTTCTTGCGGGACGAAACCGACGAAGTAAGCAGCGGAAAATTCTTTCCCTGCAATGAACTCATGTTGAGTGCAAAGCCGTGGAATTACCTAGAGTTTCCCGGTTGGTTGCTGTTCTTCCTCGAGCACAAGCATGAGACATCGGGATGATCCAATGGTGTAAAACGACTTTTCGCTAACTACTACACTCAAAGAATCTCACTACCGCTTTATACAGCACTTCTTCTTCAAACGGCTTTGATACGTAACCATCCATTCCGCATTTCACACATTTCTCATTCGTAGCCTGAATCACATCAGCTGTCATCGCCAATATGGGGACATGCCAGTTATCCACGTTACCAAACACATCAGCAGACTCTTCTCCAGACTCGATCTTCTCGTTGGTTTCCTTCTCCAGATCACGGATTTTCCTCGTCGCCTCAAATCTGCACCGCAAATAAAAAGATGGGTAGATCAGTTGTCGTTCAAAAACCACCCATCAAGGAAGACATTGAAAGAAAAAAAAACCATAGTTACCCGTCCATTTCAGGCATCTGGAGATCCATGAAGCAAGCATTGAAACTATGTGGAGGCTTAAGCATTGCTAATGCAGCCTTTCCACTGTCGACACATTTCACGGTGGCTCCGTATTTCTTGAGCGCACCTTCGGCCACTCTCCTATTCACCAGATTGTCATCGACAACCAAAATCCGCTTGTCTCTCAAGAGATGTCCGAGATTTTCTCGCTTCTTCCTATTCGTGTGCTTGTATTTACCGTTGCTGAGGGCTTGTTGCAAGAAACCGATCAAGACACTCAAGCGAAGAGGCTTTATTACCACATCGTCGACAAGACCAGAAGACTTGAACTCAACTCGCTCCATGGGAGTTGCAGAGGTTGCCAGAAGAAAAATCTTCGGGCGGCTCATGGATGTTTCTTGACCACTATTGTTTAGCAACTCGCTGAATTCTGTGAACTCTTTCTTGTTCCAGACATCTTTGTCGATTAGAACCATAGCCAAATTTGCCAATTTACTGCACAAAGGTTGAAATATTAAGGAAATCTCGAAGAAATGTTTGGTTTACTCTGAGAAAACTAGCAAAAGAAAGGATTTTGATCCATTAGAGTTGAAGAACCTCGAAAAGGTAGATGCCATTCTCAAACATGTAGCAAAATTAGCCGATATTCCCAACCTCTGAAGATGGTATCGCGTGACCTCAGCTCGGATACTTCTGCTATCAATAACTAATGCCCTCAATCCACGGAACTGCTGAACGGCTGAATCGTACTGCTCCCACTTGGTAACCGATGCATTCTTTTCCGCTTTCCCAAAAATACCGGTGAAAGAGAAAGTACTGCCCGTTCCAGGCTCACTAACGAATCCAATCTCTCCTTGCATGAGCTCAACCAGACGCTTGCTTATGCTTAAGCCAATACCTGTCCCACCATAAGTACGGGAGGTCGAACTGTCAGCCTGCATGAACGGAGTGAAAATCCGGTCTTGTGCATCTAGAGGAATACCAATTCCCGTGTCCTCGACAGTAACAAGCAGTTCGATTTTATCAGGTCCATGATGATTCTCTGGGATGCCGTTAAATGTCCTGAAATTCCTCCAGCTTCCTGACGCATCTACGACTGGATACCCGCTAAATGTGTTGCATATCTCACCCGACTTCTCGAGTGCTAAACCCAGTCTTTGTTTCAGCACTCCGTCTTCTGTGTCGAGGGGTTCCCTCACCTCGTCTGCAAGATGGACCGAGACAAATATGTGCCCCTTATCGTGCGTGAACTGTAATTACGGAACACAAGAACAAGTGAGAGGAGTTCTGTTTCTGTTTCTAACTAACAAGCAAACAAAGAAAGGACTACCTTGATTGAGTTTCCAACAAGGTTTGTAATTATCTGCCTGAATCTTCCCGGATCACCCGTAACAACATCGGGAACTTGCCCCGATACATACACGGCCAACTTTTCTCGCACAAACCAAGAACCGAGCACTCGATTAGACAAGTGAATATGCAAACAAAGAAATTCCATGTATTATATGTGTATATATATACCTCGATTCCTTTCTCATTTGCTTTCCCAGAGAGGAGAGACAAAACGTTATCAAGAACAAAACGTGGATCAAAAGGCACGTTTTCAAGATCGAGCTTTCCTGATTCAATCTTAGCCTGGTCAAGAACCTCATTTATCAGTGAGATGAGATCTTTCCCGCTGTCATGAGCAGTTTGGGCATAATCCAATTGAATTGCATCAAGATCAGTGTCCATCAGCCTTGTCAGCATTCCTGCAACGGGCAGCCACATAGATTTAGGTTGATAATCCCCAAGAACATGGACATATAAATGGGCAAAAATATTCCCCATACCAAGAACACCATTCATTGGAGTCCGTATCTCGTGAGAAACCGTCGCTAGGAACTGCAGAAAGATAAATGTTTCAGTGACAAGACCAAAACTTAGTATCGCTGAAAAGTTTCCAGACAGAGATAACAAAGTTCAATGTGATTGGATATATATATATACACATACATATATATCCACAAAATTTACCTGTGATTTTGCTACATCGGCGGCTTCAGCACGAGCTTTGAGCTCCATCATCTTCTGACAGTCTTCTTCAACTTTTGCAATTTGATTGATAGCTTCATAGAAGATGTAGCCAAGGAGAAAAGAAATAACCAGAAGTCCACCAGACGTACCTATAGCCGACCAAGGAGTAGGAGGCTTTTGCTTAAACCTGCAAATAAACGAGATATTCATGCATTAAGAAAAAAAAAATATAACCACAAAATATCACATACGAGCATAGAGCTAAACCTGCAATGCATTTCATGTTTCCTTGAAGGGTCACCAAAATCAAGGGTGCTAATGTGATGGTGGCTTTCATCGCCGATTTCCGAGCCATACATTCTGATGGGAGCCGAAGCATTGGTCGTGTCATAAACATTCACTGCAATAGTCTGTTTGCTAGCAAGTTGATGAAGAAGCTTCTCTACCAGTGATGGAATATCGTAAGATGCACCTAAGTATCTGCTTCAGGTGTAACTTCCACAGGTTAAAGACATTCCAGTACAAAAGTCATACTGCTCCATAAAAATTCTCTTACTTGTTTTTATATGGTTGCAAGACAGAAGTTTTGTCCGATTTTGGTATAAAAAAACTTGACAGAAATTGTAACTGATTAGAATAAGGTGCCTTCAATAAGCTTTCCCTAAGGAAAAAGAAACTAAAACGGTAGTTTTAGCTAATTTTAGTATAAAAACCTTAAAACGCAGTCAAAGAAAGTTATCAAGCTCTTATTCCCCGGTTCATTGTAGAAAACACCTTATTCTAACCATTTACAAAGTGTTACAATGAAACTAGATAATCATCAATCATTTCGAGTAACCAAAATTGGTCATGGTTAAGATTAGGTAACAAGAACGGACCCCATAGTCGCTTGAATACGTTGTTCCTCTGTAGCATCATGCGGTAGGTCGGTATTGTATACCGCAAAGGTCAACACAACACCAAGATGATTAGACTTCAGAAGCTTAAAAGGAGACGTTAATACCCCTTTCCCGGTTGCCCTTGCCCTCAATATGTTTTCACGGTCTTCCTGCATGATAATAAACCATCTTTTGTCACCTTAACTTTGAGATAGAACAATTAAATAATTGGCATATGATAAAATGACACTGACTTTCCCAGACATCATGTCAATTGACACGATATGGGAGACGGTTTCTTGAGCGAATATAACCGGTGCATATTCATCTTGAAGGGGTGCTGGATCTAAATTTTCAGGAACGCAGTCTTGCACAAGAGTCTGGTCCTCGGTTTCCATTTTCTTTATTGTCCATCCATGCTCCTTCTCAAACTGTTCTCTTTCTGAGTGAAGAACTTTCAAAGCATAAGCAACACCGCTAGTAAGAGGCCTCTCGAAATTTGTTCTCTCAGTATATTCACCAAAGGTTTTCTGCAAAAGAAGAAAGTATGAAATCACGTATTTGTTCAAATAAAAGATCTTTAGATACAAAAGCTATTAACAGTAGTTGTTAGCCAAGGCATCACCTGATCTATGGCAGACGGGGTTTTCCCGTGGTGAAAGGTGGATACAAGGATGGCCAAGGCATGTACATGATTCATGCTAACATTGAACTGATCTTGTAACATGCGGGCTCGTTCATCACACATGCTAGCTAATGTCTCTGTCCTTTTACGTGTAATATTTTTATTTAAGTGCCAAAACAAGAAAACAGATAGCAGAATTCCCAGGAAGGCAAGGAAGGTAAGTAACTTCTTCCTCCAGTCTCCAGTTCCTCTTGAAGGAGTCTGAGCCAATGGCTGCTGAAGAGAAGCTTTTTCCTTTTTCTCTCTTGTTCTTTCAGAACGACGTGAAAAATTCTTCCAGAATGCGAGCACTCCAGCGAGGAGACACCACCATCCGTTCATTAGATAAGATGAGAAATTCTGATGGTTCTCCGTTTCATAGTCTACGAGTTGTGTTGATTGAAGCAAGTTCTATTCACAACCAAAGCATTCAAAAGATGAAAAGATTCAAACTTTTTTGTAATTCTTTACCAAAAGAAAGAAGTATACCACATCTTGCCAAGAAATGTTATATCATACCCCTTCAGGATTCTCATACATTGGAGCTGGTGATGAAACAGAACAAAGATTCCATGGAGTTCTTCCCTCCTGAACAAAGCATTGTGCCTCAGATTTCACCATCTCTGCAACACTTGTACAGTGCCTCTTCTCACTCGAACGCATAGTTATAGAACATGTAACACCACCGTTTACTAATCCTGCGAGGCCAGATTCTTTGTGGCACTCAAAGGATGTCACCTGCAACAGAGACAAAGAATGACATGACATTACCAACTAGAGACTTAATCAATGAGCTTTTTTGTCAAACATTATACAGATTTCAACGGCCATGAACCTTTCTCCAAACACAACCACTGATGGTAGTTGATGATTGTACCATATTCCACTTTCTTTTCTTTCTCCAACACAACCACTGAAGGTAATAATAGAAACTATAGCATTCCACTTTCCTTTCTTTCCAAAGTCCATTTCATATATATCCTGTGTGTTTAGTACATGAAGCTCTAGAAGCTCACAGTAAACAAGGAAAATTTCTTAGCTCCCAAAGCTATGGTGGCTACAGCAAGAAACTAGATACATTCTTGGACCCCAAAACCCATAATTTCACTAGTTTTGAAGGTGTACCTGGTCAGAATCATAGAACAAAGAAGCCAGAGCATAAATCTCACTCCTGCTGACATTGTTATGTCTGAAAAACATCATATCTTTTCCATCAAGATAGTGGATTTTGCCCGAGAGGGCCCAAAGAACAATCACCACGCAGACCAACCCGCCGAAAATTGGGAAAAACTTAAACCTCACTCTCCATTTTCCGGCACGGTTTGGCTCCTCTGGTCTCTTGGAAAGCTTACAAGTAATAGGCATGTCAACCGACACAAGAATGGCGTGTCCTCTTGAGCAGGTCTGAGAACTTGAGCGAAAACCCGATCTCCAGAACAGCTATGTATGGAAGACCCAGATTACTAGAAGTCGGTAATTTTAAACCCCTAATCTCAGATTTAGCTGAAATTAGGGGAAATTCAGATCTTTCGAAGCAAAAAGATGAAATCTTGTTCAGCAAACCCACCTCACGAGTTCGTTCTTCCGAGCAATCAGAGAGGAAGTAACACACAATTCGCTTTCAGAAACCCAAAAGGTTGGGTCCAATGTCAAGAATCGTGAGTAGCAAAAATGAAACCCTTGACCATCCAAGACAACAAGAAAAGCCAAACCCAGTACTTGTTCTTGTCCAAGCTATGAAAAGGAATCAAGTTTCAGGTAAGAAATAGAACAGAGAAAAGGACGGAGCTTTAGCTTTCATGGCCACAGGGTAATGTCAAAGCTCTCTCTCTCTCTCTCTCACACACACACACACGCAGAGGGGTGAGTGAGGAAGAAGAAGAAAGCTTTGTGGCTTTGGCCCTCGAAACAAACAGTGTTACCATGAAAGAGCAAAAGAAGACCAGCTGGTTTCCCTGATAAACCAACTGGACTCAATGATCAGACTTTGGATAAGAGAGAGAGATGTAAGAGGAATAAAAAGAAAACAAAAGAAAAAAAAAAAGGAACAAATCTCTCTCTCTCTCTCTCTCTCTCTCTCTCTCTCGTTTGTTTGGTGCACACACCACACCATATTGGAATTGAGGTTTTAGGGTCCATGATTATCTCATCATCTTAGGTGGGGGAAGGTCTTACCATAAAACTAAACATATAAATTAAAAGAAACAAAAAACAAAAACCGCCCACTAGCCCCAAAGAATCAAATTCCTAAACCTACTCACCATCATTTACTTCCTGTTTGCAAAATGTTTTCTTTTTTTTTTTTCATTTATTTATTGGAATATTATAAAATTTGTATGTAAAAAAAAATGTTTCACCAACGTAACTTAACATCTACTCTAAATCATAACTTATATAGTCCTTTGTGTTTTATTTATACATGTCGCCGTCAGCTTATGATTAAGTATTGCAGAGTTTCCTAAATGCAGACAAAGATACTATGTTTTGATAATACTCAACTCTCTACCTAAGCCTAATATTATATATATACATATATGTATATATATGAGAATCCTATGTATGGTTTTCTTATCATATACTCTAATAGATACTTTTGTTTTTTATTAAAGGATTGCATTAGGTAGAATGAGAATAAAAACTCATTGATTATTATACTGAGTTCTAAAGGTTTGGGACTATTTAAAGATTAGGGTTTTTAATGTGAATCTTATATCAGTTTCGCTTTCGATTTTGCCCTTATATAATTAACTCTTGTCCCACGCCCAAGATAAACCGCTCAACTGGTAAAAGTTGAGATAAAATTTCTTTCCAACTCAAGTTCGAGAATTTGTTTGGATAGTAATTTCATAAAGACTTTTCGTTTTTCTTGATGTAGTTGGAGTAAAGGTTAGGCAAATTTTCAAATTAAAAAAAAATCGAATATGATATAAATATATATATGGAAGATATGCTTGAATTGGATGAGGGGACTATATTACATGTATATATCTCATTTGAGTTCTTTCTATGGAACAATAATTGTGAAAGCCAATAAATATGGAAGTAATATTAGTTTGGTTACATATATTTAAAATGGATTATCCAATCAGAGAAGGTCAGTGGTGTAGTTGGTTGAGAAGAAAAGAATGTTTTTGTCTCAAATACTATATTTGAGTGATCGTTGGAGAGGAATGATGCAATTTAATTGTAACAAGACTGTCTTCTGATTCAGGATAAATGTAGTTGAAAAACTAAAAAACCAATGTGAATACAAAAAAAAGGATTGTCGGTCTAAGATCTAACCACGTAATTTTGAAAAGATCACCATTTCTTTTAGTATCGATTTCATTTTTTCAAAGGAATTATATGCTTAAATGTACATTCATCAAAGTAGCTTATTATGTTGACCATTTATTTTCTTGGGAGGTCAACATAATAAGCTACTTTGATGAATGTACATTTAAGCATATAATTCCTTTGAAAAAATGAAATCTTATACTCGATTTACAAAAACGGAGAATGTACAAGCGCTATAGAATTTGGAAATGGACTGACAGTAGTAGGTCACATGAGGGCATTGAACACTCGCAAGTCATGTTGTGTAGTTTTGGTGTGCTATTATTTATTATGGCTTCAGCAAAGACCAAAGTCATAGCCCCGAACGTAGGCAGTACTTTGCATTGGTCCACCACTCATGCTTTTGTGTTGTTACTTACCATTATATCATTTTATACATATATATATATATATATATGTATGCTTTTGTAACTATATAATATAATATAATATAAGGCGTGGAAAAGCACTCTTGAGTTGCATTATTTGATGGGAATTGCAGTTTCGCCTTCATCATTTTGATGGGGAAATATAGTGGACAAATTGATACTACCTTATGTTGATTCAGAAAGCATCTCTAAAAAATTGAATCTTTCTTGCCTTTTTTTTAAAAAAAAATTCAGTAATCGATAATATCGGAAAATTATCCAATATAGAAATGTCGGTTCATTTCTTTTACAGAAAATATGATTATACTCAACCGACATAGTTTAAAAAAAAAAAACATTTCAAGTTCGGAATTGGATTAAAGATTCAGATTCTTTTTTTAGAAAAAAATTGGGTATCCTAAAACATACCCATCTTGAATTTTCTTTCAATTTCTTTTCAATAAAACCAAATTAAAAACTTGAAAAAACTATAAAACACAGAGACATTATTAACTTTCTACAACCATTTTTGCCCATTTCGGGCGTCGATTCAACCATTTTCCAGATTGATTTTTCCGTTTTTTTTTTATAATTAAAAAAGACACTATTTCCATTAGCGAAATGGCCACCCCGACACAGACGAACAAATCTTTTAACTCACTCGGTTTCTTAGCGAAAGAGATGAACGACGGAAGGAAAACAAGTGCCGAGAGGGGCGTTGCTTCGGCCGAGCAAACAGATATGGGAGGGGCATACAGTAAATAGACACTCTCCTACTCTCCTACCGCGACGAACGGGAGTCCCCTGCCAAATTTCCAATTTCCGAGTCAGAAAACCCGAGATACTTCCCCATCATTCCCGTCTTTTTACGAAAACCCGATGCCGCGACAGTTCAGTTTAGTTTCCGGTGTTTCTTTTCAGACACGGTGAGTTATTCTTGCTGTCTGAAGAAGAAAAAAAGGGAAACACTTACCAGCCACCGTGCCTCGAGAAGTAATCGTTGTCGAGCGAAATGGCAAGCGCAACCGCAACAGCTCTTTCTGACAGAGTCAGCGGCCGCTTCACTTCCAACTCTTCCACCTGCCCGTTCACGTCGGGTGAGGGCCCCGCAAAAAAGAAAAACCAAACGAACCAGAGGGAGAGAGGGAGGCCTCGGGGAAACTTACCGTTCTAGCGGCGCCAGTTTTGGGCGTAGCAGCATCAGCTTCCCCGAATCGGATCACGTATTGCCCGGCATCTGTGAAAATCTGTATCATATACGAATATATACATGAAACCCATAAGATGAAATCTCGGGAAAGAGCAGGAGAAAAAAATAAGGTCCGAGAGCACAAAAACCTCGAAGCCGAAACCCCTCCAGTCACGGTCTATTTGCGCTAACACTTCCCCGTCAACGTCCTTCAACGTAAATGTCCAGTTCCACAACCCCGGGTTTTCCACCACCGCAAACTGCTTGTTCCTGAAAACGCGCGAGAGTTGTATAAAAATCGTTTTTTTCAGATCCGTCAAAACTGTAATGGAAAGCTTATTTGAAGAGGTTTACCCGAGGTACAAATCATAAATCCTCCTCCATAGATGCCATCTTCGGTGAACCACGCCGATTTCCTACACAAACAAATGGCCGGAACCAAACTGTTTACGAGAGGAGCGATGCAAACGCAACTACGAATTGCTGTTTTGACGTTATATCTCTATACCTTTCCATCAATCTCGGCATATATCGAACTGTTGATCCACCAGAAAGGTCTACGAACCTAAACACGATTGAAATGAATCCGTAAATCTCAAACAACAAAATATCTGCAAACTTATATGCAGCTCTTTTACAAGTTCAACGATTTTTTATACGAAAGCGGGAAACAAGCAATGCCGGAAATCCTCACCCGGAAAAGCTCGTTACCCAAAGCATCAGTTATGGAAGCAACAAACGGACGCCGGAGACGAAGTAGCTGCAAAATTTGTAAAAAAAAAAATCATATGAGAACCCTTTTCTCTCTTTTGCTTGTAACATACAAAAGTTTAGTGCTGACATGAAATATAGTTGTCAATCATTGAGGTGAAACTACCATTTCGATGTATCGGAGTTACAGTTACTGAAGGCGATATAAAGTTACACATGGTTTTAAAAGCAAACACGGCATTC